>NC_056739.1:1634616854-1634829354 GCF_019279795.1 Protopterus annectens | reverse complement strand
CTGTAGTATGACAGTGTCTGCCACTACTATTGAACTGGGTGACAATTGCAGGGTCTGTTAGGATTGCCAATTTTGGTTCAGAGGCCCTTAACATGTTAGAGCCATCTGACACATACACACACATACACACACACACACACACACACACACACACACACACACACTTGCACACCACTGCATGGGGACATGCATTGGGACACACATGCACATGAAGGTGACACTTATCAGAGTAGATGACCTAACCCATCTATTAATGTACACTACATAGTGATAACACCATTGAACCACAGTGGCTTGGTATTAGAAACTGTGTAACTGTGCTTGTACCATGGATGACATCTGTATGGGCTGACACTAGATTTTCAAATGGGGAGTTCACAGGGTGAAAGAGGCTCACAAAATGGTATAGCTATAACATACACACACTGAAGATAACCACAGGGACTGTGCATACAGAAACACATACAGAGTTGCCGATAGACATATTAGAAACCCTACGTATCCACTTGTGTGTACTATAGTTCTGCACAAACATGACATGCTCCACGTTGCTTATATGCCTGGGACATAACACACAACCTCTTTCAACAGGTAATCTTGTGAATGCCTTTGTGGATGGTGAGATAACCCACCAGACATAGCGATTGGTCTTGTCTACTGCTCCTACAAACCTGCACAAGTGATAGAATGACAGACTTTGTATCAGCATGATGTGTCAGTCAGGTATGATGTCTGATGCTGGTATGTGTGTCACTACAGTAACTGTGACATATTTGGCAATGATATCAAAGGAATGCTCATTGTCAGGGGACACAGACCACATATAGGATGCAAATATGTGGATATCCCATACACATCTGTACAGATGAATGGTATGGGCTGTATAGTGTTACATGGTGCATGTGAGGCAGATGCCATTAACAAGGTCTTTAAAGTAATGTCATGGGTAGGGGTCAACACGTCATAAAATGGTATAACCTACACACACAACAGCCACAGGGGGATATGCTTCACACACACTACTATAGTTGTCGGTATTGAAATTAGAACCCCAACCTATCTAAGCATTTCCACTATAGTATTACGCAGTTATTGCATATGCCACAGAACTTAGAGGGCTGACAAGTGTATACAGATAGAGCTAAGGTGAATGACATCAGCAGGCCTTGTAAAGTAGGCAATGGGATGTGTACTGGGTGGTACCCACCTCAACATGGTATAACCCATACCCCCAGAGGATATGATTCTCACACACACACACACACACACACACACACACACACACACACACACACACACACACACACACACACACACATGGATGATGTGAGTTTCACACACTCACACACAGTATCACAGTTGCCAGTATTGAGATTAGAACCCCTACCTATCGAGTTATGTGTACTATAGTTTTACACAATTATCACATGTGCTACAGAGCTTATTGGATTTCACAGTGTCGGAAGGTATGTCTAAGGTGATTGCATCAAGAGCTCTTGTAAAGTATGGCGATGGGAAATGTACTGGGTTGGAAGGGCATCAAAATACATTACTCTACAAACATACACACTTACAAACACCTTCTCATACACACACATTTGGCACAATTGAGTGTAGAATCCCTGCCTATATGGTTATCTGTACTATACTGTTAATTAGTTATTACATGCATCATGGAGCTTATAGGGCTGAGTGCTGTCCAAAGGTAGCTCTAAGGGCAATGACATCAGCAGGTCTGCTAAAGTAGGGCACTGGGATGTGTTGTGGATGGGAAAATCCTCAAAATATTTCAGCCTACAAACATACACACTTACAACGCTTGTATATGCACTTACACACACACACACACACACACACACACACACACACACACACACACACACACACACACACACACACACACACACACACACACTCACACACACACAAACACACAGACACACACACACACTCACACAAACACATACACACTCACACACACAAACACACACACACACACACACACACACACACACACACACACACACACACACACACATTTGCCAAACTCAGAATAGAACCCCTGCCTATCTAGTTATTTGTGCTATAGTGTTTCACAGTTATTGCACAAGCTACAGAGTTTACATGGTTGCCAAGTGCACAAAGGTACTTCTAAGGTGAATGACATCAGCAGGACTGCTAAAGTTGGGCACTGGGATGTGTACTGGGTGGGAAAGTCCTCAAAATACTTCAGCCTACATACATACAGACTTACAGTTACACACATGTTTGCCAGAACTGGAAATAGAACCCCTGCCTATCTAGTTCTTCAGCCGACATGCATACAGACTTACACACACACACACACACACACACACACACACACACACACACACACACACACACACACACACACACACACAATCACACACACACACAGGCAGGTGGTGTGATATTATAACCCCCACCTCAGTACTGTTACACAATGGAGCCCGCCTTCATCCTGGCACATGCTACTGTTTACAGCTAGTATGCCACTGTGCACAGCAGGACATCACTCTAAGCCATTCAAGGTATCCGTGTGTGTCACTCACTCTGTTTGCATACCCCTGTGTCTCTCTATCTCTCTCTCTCTATCACTGTCTGTCTCTCTCTTCCCCTTATCTATGTGTGTGTATGCTTGACATATTATAGGTTGCCCATATATATGCCTGTGTATCATGAGCAACAGATGCAGATATATCACATATGGGCTACCTACAGCTAGCTGAGGGTAATCCTGTCTGATGAATGTGTGCAGGGATAGTTAAGGTGTACATAGCTGTCTGTATGCAAAGAGATATATGCACAATACAGTTATATAATCCAATGTGGGTTCCAACATGGCCTGTGATTCTCTAAGTGTAGGATCATGCCCAGTGCAACCTTTTATAGTGAGTGTGGGACTCCATTCCAGAGATAGGTGTACTCTGATCCAGGATTTTGTGTGCTACAACCATACCTCTCAAAAGTAAACAGGACTTTCCTAGGGGTGCTGGGTTTGTTTTATCAGACATTTTCTGACATATCTAAAGTCTGACACTGCAATGCATTGTGTCATTACCTAGTAACAGACATCCTCAGATCAGCACAGTGCTTTATCAGAGGGATACAATATGTATGATGCACAGACCAATATTATGAACCTGACTATATACATTCCTTCCCAAAAAGGCCAGTTGAGAGGTATGGCTATAGCTGTTCGACTGTTGAAGCTGTGGAAACAGTCCAGCAACTTGGTGATATACGTGCTGGGAATCTCCTGCTTGTGTGGCATACTTATTACCTGAAATGTCATATCCTGGTGTGGGCCAAACCATTCATCTGTACATAGTTTGGCAGAATGTCCAGGTGTTAATCTAGAAGTTTCATCCAGTCTACATAAACTTGTGTTTTTATGGCAAGTAAGTTGCATATAATTGAAGACTGACATTACAAAATAATGACAGACATTAGTGTTATAGACTTTATAAGCTTCAGACAATTCCTGTTAATGCAAAACTTCTTATCCTACCAACTTTCTCAGTATGTAAGGGAAATATTTACAACACATGCCTATCATTGTGCCTTTGTCCCACTTTTATTTTTGACCTTGTCCAGATGTCTTGCTGTCAGAGGTTGGGAGGTATGGGTGTGGATACAGAGTGCATTCTGCTGTGCAGAAATGTCCATTATATGTGTAGTATATTCCACACAGCATTGTAACTTCCAGATATGACAGTGGCAGAGCAGTACAGAGTAACTTGGTGAACCACTGACAGACAGTTGTGTATAGGTTGATAGGTTTCTATGACATTAGTAGGGTATTGGCTCTGAAGCCCTTATAACCCATACAGATGAGAGTGTAGCCCATGTTACAACATGTCAGCACACAGAGCCCCTGTCCAGCAGAGACACAGGTGGGATCACATGACTGTATTTTGTGTTTCCCATGCAGTAATACAGGGAGCACATCAGTAGGAATACTGAGGCACTTGGCTTGCTGTTGACAGTGAGTGTACTCCACAAATGGGGGAGTGTGTGATACATGTATCTGTCACACCAACAAGCCATACTGATATCACAGCACAGGTTGATGCTGCACCAGCAGGTTGATGGAGTGGGCCTTGAGTTTCAGATGTGCAACAGTCCCATCAAGGCAGGGTCTTGATTACTTTGTATGCCAGACAGGGGTCACCTCAGCAGAGTCTGTATGGAATGGGGTAGAAGGACAGTGCTGTTACCCTATCTGTGTAGGGTAGGTTTTTGAGGTTTGGGGTAAGGCCTTAGTGTTTGCAAGACTCTGGTGTGTGAAGTTAACATGGCCTGTGGTGTGTAGGTTTGTGGGGTTCTCATGTGATTTTGCCTCTGAGGTGTCCATTGTTTGGGTTTTGTATTGTTGTGGACCTCCACTTACATGGGTGCATGTTGTGTATTTGCAGGTGATGTTTACTGACTCCTTACACTGCATGGCACCTATGTTACTGCACAATCTGCTTTGGTGTGCACATTCTCCATTTGTCTTGCCAGTGGTTTCCCTTCCCCTTATGTGTGCCACTATGTCTTTCTGTAGTCCAGTCACAAGCTTTGGCCAAAGTGGCTGCCGTTATGTATTTGTAATTCTGATGTGGGCAGGGTACATGCCATTATATTGCACACAGGGTTGTGTACTTCACACCTCTGAATGCACCTATTTAGCAGGTTGTCCATCATTGCACCACTCCATTTGCTGTGGTCCTTAGATGGTTTGTGTTGCTGTATCTTATTATGAGGCTACATTTGGGCCTAGCTGTCATACCATCATAGACTGGCATCTGCACCTGCCCAAATATGACAGTCAGACAAAGGCCCACACATGGGGGCAGGGTGTTAATACTGTTCTGCCAAACAGAGAGTTAGGAGACTGGTTTGGTAATTGCATGTTTGCTGTTATGGGTTTGACATCTGCGTTCCCACTGTCTGCCATTGCTGTTTTGACATGACCCTTTCTTGTTTTGCAAATAGTTGGCAGGCAAATTCAATGTTAGGACAAGCAGAACAGATATACGAGGCATACTTGTGCTCCTTCTGTGACAACCTGTGTCATTCCAGGGGTATGGCTGTTGGCCAGAGACATATTGTCAGTGCTGAAACAGAAAGTTGGCTGCCTTTTATACACTGACAGTACACTGACCTTCAGGTATCTGCTGTCCTACTAGACACCATACCTCTGAACTTCTGAAAGCCATACATCTAGACAAAGCCATAAGTGATTGGGGGACAGAGGCTTAAATATAGGGACCATTTTTAATTATTGGTCTTACAGACTTAGAAAGGTGATTCAGTAACAGGTTTTGCATTAGCAAAGTCTGACACTACAATCTTTCATTATTTTCTGACCTTAGTCTTGTGTGATTTGTCAATGAATTGCCAGACAACCACTATTTCATGTTATACAGGCCACATGTATGATGCAAACCTCTGGACATTCTGCAATATGTCTGTGGAGTTGAGAGGTATGGCAGGCACTGTGTTATTATCCTCCTCAACACCCTCAGCCTCTAGCACATACTGATGTATGGCAGGCACTGCAAGCTATGTACTGTCCATATGTGTGCCCCCCTGTCCATGACCTGTACAGGTTTCCTGCATTAAAAGATATTGACATCTGGACAGTGTATACAACTCTTACCATAGGTGTATCTGACATGCAGACTACTTAGCTCTGCAGTTTTTGGAACATGGCCCTGTCAAAGACAGCATTGTACCTAGGCCACTACAACACAACAGCCAGGAGTAAGTTCTGGCCACATCCTGACAGTATTAACCATACATATACATAGCTGATTGGCCCTTGCATATTGTGGAAATGCAACAAGTTATCATGTTGATTGTGACAGCTCTGGCAATATGTGCTTTGCTGCTATTTCCCTGCAAACATACATGTTACTGCATTTCTATGGGAATATGGGTGTGGGGGGGGGGCACACCTGTCAACTGTAAACATTTGCACAAACTGTGCTGATATTTGCTTTGAATTTTGATTCCATTTAGCATAGTGTTGTGCCCTGTCTTAGAGACTAGAGGTATATCTCTAAAAACCACAGGTCAGATTGTAATGGCATACATTTGAGTTTCAGACTTCTTACCCTTCAGAGCCTTACTGCAACTGAAAGACCTGCTGTGCTATCACTGTGTACATCTGTAAGGGGTATTTAATTATTGTCACCATTCGTGGGCCTTTTCCAGACATTTCTTTATGGTTTTCTATGGCTGACTTGCTGGGTGAGGCTGAAAAGAGAGTATGGGACTCCCACACTGACATCCATGCCTGTGACCTATGACTCCCCAGTTAGTTGGCCTCCCACATATACTGCAGTAGGATTTGTCACCTTGGGTACTACTGCATAGAATGGGGAGGCCAGTATTGGGCAAACATTTCCTGGTGTTCACATAGCTGTCAGTTGTATGCTACTATCACAGTAGGCCACCCCATTCCCTTGCATGCATGCAGCAATACCATAGATATGCTACCAGAACATACTAATCCATTCATTTATTGTTAAGAAGACTGACATACCTTGTGCCTGCAGCAGTTGTGAGAATGGTGCTTGAGGGCTGCCTATGCCATATGCACGTAGAACACTGCCTATGCATGGTAAGGTACAGGTAGTGTGATGTGTGTGGCATCCATTTTACTGTGTATGCAAGTCAGAGAGAGGTGTCAGTCCTTGGGTCCCTACAGTGTCAGTGAGTGTGCTATGCATTGCCTCTTTGCCAAGGCCAGGTCATACTGGGAATGCCTCCATCTGCCTACAGGAGCTGACTCAAGGGGTTCCTCCTCCGAGTCCCTCTGTGCCTTTGGGGACCTTGGCAATGGTGGGGTACTGTGTGGCCCTTCCGCATGCTGTTTCTGCTGCAGCTGTTTACACAGGATCATATTGTGTAGCATGGCACATACTATGAACATGTGTGCACATGTGGCTGAAGAATACTGCAGGGATCCATCAGATATGTCAAGGCATCAGATCTTTGACTTGAGCATCCGAAACACATGCTCTATAATGATCCTGGTATGTGCATGGGCCTCATTATGGTGTTCTTGAGTGAGTGGGTGTGCATTTCTGATGGGAGTCATCATCCATGGCTCCAGTGCATAGCCAGCATCCCCCAGCAGATGGCCATATGGGACATCCCCCCCCCTGCAAATCCCTGGTACAGCTGTGAGGAATGCCAGATGTGGGAGTTGTGATAGCTTCCAGAGCTGCCAGCACATACATTAATGATGATGTCCTGGGCATAGCACATGACCTGGCAGTTGATGGAGTGAAAGCCCTTGTGTTTTAAGTAGACCCTACCCTGTTCACCGAGTGGTGCTTTGATGTGGATTTGCATGCAGTCCATGGCACCCAGTACCTCCGGGGAGACTACTACAAGATGGAAATGACACGCATTGCTGGTACTCTCCTCACGGGTGTTGGGAAAGTAAATGTGTGCACTGGTATGTGGTAGCATGGCATCCAGGAACTGCTGGAGTGCCCTGCATGCAGATGCCTGTGAGACCCTCATGATGTTCCCAGTAGGTCTTTGAAAAGTACCTGTAGCTAGTATTCTTAAGGCTACACATACCTTCGTATCCACTGGGATGGGTTCCCCTCTCTTGGCTCTGGGACTGTGGTGAAGCCAGCACAGCTCGATGAGTTGCTGAAGTATGTCCCTATCCACCCTGTAGCACTCTGCTATCTCCAGATCATATAGACCCTGGTAGGTTACCCTGGGACTGAACACTCTTCTCGTTTTCCTCAGTCTGGGGTGGTTGCCAGCATTATCCTCCTCAACACCCTCAGCCTCTAGCACATACTGATGTATCAAAGAAACAGCAGCACCTAACACTTTGTTGGTTAAAATTCCCCTCAGTGTGTACACCAATGGTGCACAGGTTGTGGGAAAAAACAGACTGAACAGTGTTTGCATAGTTTATACTGTTGTGCTGCAGATGCTGTCTGTATGATTGGCTGGCTATGATACATTCCACTTGCCTGCTATATTATTTGTACTTGATTGCTTTTATTCTGCTATTTGCCTTTTTTTCCTTTCCCATTTCTGCCCCTTTTAAGCCCCGAGGCATGCCACACTAACCTGGTGCCCAAATGTAAACAATTCTCCTATTTCTGTTTTTTTTTTTTTTTGTTTTGTTTTAGACCAGGTGAATGCCGCACACTCATTTTGCTAAAGTAAACACTTTGAAGCAGAAATGGCCCTCTCCTGGATGCGAACATGCTCTTCATTTCATGGGATAAGTCAATACAGCCTCGGACACTCCCCCCTTGCTTAGCTGTGCTTAGCCAAGCTCAAATTGGAGCCATGGAGCTCCAATGTGCTTATGCTAAGCATGACACACCCCTTTTTTCATGTCAGCTGCTTCTCCTGCTTATACCACTGCCTTATAGCTCCTACCCAGTTAGTTGCAGCCAGAGAATGGTCTCCCATTAAGTGATTCAGTAAAATTTTCTCATTTGCATACCCCACTGCCTTAGTCCCTGGTTACCCCACTACACCAGAGCCTTCCTCCTTAGCAACCAGTGTTACCTGTTATTGTTTTGATTCGGCATGCCATACACTATAATGGCAAAATACAGATTTCAGTTAAAATTGTCTTTTCACATTTTTTCTTTTCTTTTTGGCACAATCCCGTTTGCGCACTGCTGCGCTATGCTTAAACGGCCAAAATCGGACCAAAAAAATAAAACTTTGATTTTCATATTTTTTCAACACTTTTCTATGCCAATGGCCATATCTTTGGCCATTGGCATGCCTAATGGTTATAATACATGCTTTACTTTAAGCTGTCATGTCTCCGTTTTGATTTTTGAAGAAATGTATTCGGTTAGTAACCAAATATATTTCTGCACCTTACACTGTTCTGACACGGATGGCCGTCTGTTTAGTGAACAGCTAATTCACCTTATTTGCATGTTTTTCACCAACAAATGAGGTAACTGGCATTATTCAGTGGTGTCTATGCCAGAACAGTGCTGGCAGGCTCATGCATGTCTCCAGCCTTATTTACTGGATCGCTCAGTGGTCATATTCCGTGCAGGAGCTGCTACACTATTCCTTCACAGAAAAAATGGCGGGGTGTTTCTTTATTATTGTACTAAGATTGGTGTCTATCTTACTTATACTGACACATACTCACACATGTGCGCATGTGAGCGTGTGGTGTGTGTGTGTGTGTGTGTGTGTGTGTGTGTGTGTGTGTGTGTGTGTGTGTGTGTGTGTGTGTCTGTATATCTATCTATATATATATATATATATATATATATATATATATATATATATATATATATATAAGCACTTTACTATCTTGAAATCCTGAAATCCTGAATTTCAGTATCTCGAGACAAAAATGCCAAAAGTGCAGCTGAGCGAAACTACACTTGATCGAATTTGACTTTGAAGTCTCGAATTTGTGGTTGTGGTGGCACGGTACATGGGATTTGCTGTGTTTGTACGGTACGGTGTGCTGTGGGATATGGTTTGCCTGTTGTGTGGATATATGTGGATATTCAGGTAAGTGCTGTTTTTTTAAGGGTTTTGGGTAGGGATTTGAGTGTATGTCAGTGTGTTGGGAAGTTTTAGGTGTAGGTTAGGGTAGGTAGGTTAGAGTGTGTAGTGTTGAGAGTGGTGGAGTGTGTATACATATGGTGTGTGTTTGTGCAAGGGGAATATAGAGTATGTAGTGGTGGGTTTAGTTTCTTTGTATTTTTAGCGCAATCTCGGAGTTAGTTTATATAAGTAGAGGAGGTACATGTGAGTGTGGGGGGGGGCTTGCCCCCCTACTTATATATAAGGTATGTGTGTGCATTTGTGTTGTGTTTGTGTGTGTTTTGTTGGTTTGTTGCAGTGTGGGGAGGAAGGTGTGTGTATGATTGTTTGTGTGGTGGAGGGTGTATTTAAAAGTCACAATTTTGAATTTCAGGTTTTTGGGGTTTTGATATTGTGAATGTTCAGCTTTATAGTCTTGCAATCCTGAAGTTCGAGATTTCAGTATTTCGAGATTATAAGGTGAATCTATATATATATATATATATATATATATATATATATATATATATATAGTGAGAGAGAAACACACACACACACACACACACACACACACACACACACACACACACACACAAAACACACACACACACACACACACACACACACACAAACACACACACACGCAAACATACAGCTCATGTTGCATATCCATAATCTTCCTAATTGTTTAATCTTTCTTTGTTAGCATTAGACTTTTGATCATAGTTGGTTAATTTTTCTTTATTGCCTTATCAATTCCTGATGTCAAAATTCAGTGACTGAAATATCACAGTTTGTCACAGGTGTTCTTATCAATACATTTGATACTAATGGGGAAGATTTGCACATATCCTACAAAGCTATGTACTGTTTATGTTCCAAATATTTATTGAAGCTTTGCCATGCTACTAACGACAATTAAATTGCTAAATTTATTACAAAATTATTCTTTTCCAGAAATAGTTAAAAAAAAAAAAAAATATATATATATATATATATATATATATATATATATATACACACATACATACACATGTAAATATATATATATATATATTTTTTTTTTCTTTAATGCCTACCCATTCTCATCAGTACAGCACCATCTGGAAGCATGTTGTCCTAAGATAACATTATTCTGGCATGCCTTTTTCCTGCTCTTCCCATGGGACATTGAAATGTTTTATGTCTTTAACAAAGAGATAAAGATGTACTAACCTTGCTCAGCCATTACAAAGCAGATGCTTTCCCCTGCTGAGCTGGTGTTCCCTTAGACTCAGCGTGATACTGTTCAGTGGGATGCAGATTCTTCATAATGCAAAGCAGCTTATGACCCAGATTCCTTCTGCCAAAGGCAGAAATGACCACAATTAATTAATACTCTGGTTATGCCTAATTATTTAACATCATATTTATTATTCCAACATGCATGTAAAATAGCTTACTACTGTTTGCTGGTCATGATTAAATTACAAGAAACCTATATCTCTTCTGTCTTATAGTTGCAGCTTTAGAAGTTTTCTTTAGTTATACCTCATAAATCCTTAAAGGAAAATTGGTAGTATATTTTATTCTTTGTGACTTGTTATCCAGGCCAGTGCAGCATATGCTGTGGTCACAAATAACTGCTTCCACCTGTACAGAAAGGGATGTATTTCAATGAATTTTATCACTGTATTGATACTAATTGATAGAAGTGCAAAAAAGTGAAAAAAGAAACCTATAAATGCATGTATGGACATCATACATTTCATGTCACAGAGGATATTTTGGAATACATTTCAGCTTCTCACATTAATTATAAGACTACTGTTGTTTCATAGCAGCAACATCTTTATGTCATTTTAATCAAATATAAACCAACAGAGTAAACAGTTCAGAAAATATTACTATACAAGTTACACTCATTTTATAGTTGCACATCTTGTCTAAGTCATCATCTTCTTTTGGCTGTTCCAGTTAGGGGTCGCCACAGAAGATCATCCGTTTCCATTTCTTCCTGTCCTCTGCATCTTGCTCTGTCACACCAACCACCTGCATGTCCTCTCTCACCACATCCATAAACCTTATTTTAGGCCTTCCTCTTTTCCTGTTACCTGGTAGCTTCATCCTTAGCATCTTTTTCCCAATATACTCAGCATCCCTCCTCAGCACATGTCCAAACCAATGTAATCTTGCCTCTCTGGCTTTGTCTCCAAACCTTCCAACCTGGGCTGACCCTCTAATATACTTATTCCTAATCCTGTCCACCCTCATCACACCCAGTGCAAATCTTAACATCTTTAACTCTGCCACATCCAGCTCTAACTCCTGCCTTTTTGTCAAAGCTACTGTCTCCAATCCATATAACATAGCTGGTCTCACTACCCTCTTGTAGACCTTCCCTTTCACTCTTACTGGTACTCGTCTGTCACAAATCACTCCTGACACTCTTCTCCACCCACTTCTCCACCCACTTAACCCTGCCTATACTCTCTTCTTAACCTCTCTTCCAAATTCACCATTACTCTGAACTATTGATCCCAAGTATTTAAACTCATCCACCTTCACCACCTCTACTCCTTGCATCCTCACCATTCCTCTATCCTCCCTCTCATTCACACACATATATTCTGTCTTAGTTCTTCTGACCTTCATTCCTCTTCTCTCTAGAGCATATCTGCATCTCTCCAGGGTCTCCTCCACCTGCTCCATACTCTCACTACAGATCACAATGTCATCTGCAAACATCATAGTCCACGGGGACTCCTGTCTGATCTCGTTTGTCAACCTGTCCATCACCATTGCAAATAAGAAAGGGCTCAGAGCTGATCCTTGATGTAATCCCACCTCCACCTTAAACACATCTGTCACTCCCACAGCAGACCTCACCGCTATCACACAAACCTCGTACATATCCTGTACCACTCTTACATACTTCTCTGACACTCCCGACTTCCTCATACAATACCACAACTCCTCTCTAGGCACCCTGTCATGTGTTTTCTCTAAGTCTACAAAAACACAATGCAATTCCTTCTGACCTTCTCTGTACTTCTCCATCAACACTCTCAGAGCAAACATCGCATCTGTAGTGCTCTTTCCTGGCATAAAACCATACTGCTGATCACTAATCAATATGTCCCTTCTTAACCTAGCTTCCACTACTCTTTCCCATAACTTCATGCTGGGACTGATCAATTTAATCCTTCTGTAGTTACTAGAGCTCTGCACATCACCCTTATTCTTAAAAAATCGGTACCAAAACACTTTTTCTCCATTCCTCAGGCATCCTCTCACTTTCCAAAATTTCATTAAACAATCTAGTTAAAAACTCCACTCCCATTTCACCTAAACACCTCCATGCTTCCACACATATGTCATATGAACCAACAGCCTTTCCATTCTTCATCCTCTTCATAGCTATCCTTACTTCCTCCTTGCCAATCCATTGCACTTCATGATTCACTATCCGCACATCATCCAACCTTCTCTCCCTCTCATTCTCTTCATTCATCAACCCCTCAAAGTACTCTTTCCATCTGCTCAACACACTCTCCTCGCTTGTGAGTATGTTTCCCTCATTATCCTTTATCACCTTTACCTGCTGCACATCTTTGCTAGCTCGGTCCCTTTGTCTAGCCAATTGATACATGTCCTTTTCTCCATCCTTCGTGTCCAACCTTTCATACAACTCTTCATATGCCTTATCCTTAGCCTTCGCCACCTCTCTCTTTGCCATGCAACTCATCTCCTTATACTCCTGTCTACTTTCTTTATCTCTTTGATAATCCCACTTCTTCTTTGCCAACCTCTTTCTCTGTATACTCTCCTGTACTTCCTCATTCCATCACCATGTCTCCTTATCGCCCTTCCTCTGTCCAGATGTCATACCAAGCACCTTTCTAGCTGTCTCCCTTACTAGCTCTGCTGTAGTTACCCAGCTATTTGGTCACTCTTCACTGCCACCCAGTGCCTGTCTTAACTCTTCCTTGAACTCTACCTCACAATTACCCTTTTTCAGTTTCCACCATTTGATCCTTGCTGCTGCCCTCATACTCCTCCTCCTCTTCTTGATCACCAACGTCATCTTACAAACCACCATCCCATGCTGCCTAATGACACTTCCCCAATCTCCTTCAAACTGGCCCTCCTACATAAGATATAATCCACCTGTGTGCATCTTCCTCCACTCTTGTATGTCACCCTATGCTCCTCCCTCTTGTTAAAATACGTATTCACTACAACCATGTCCATCTTTTCACAAAATCCACTACCATCTGACCTTCTGCATTCCTTTGTTTAACACCATACCTCCCCATCACTTACTCATCCCCTCTGTTCCCTTCACCAACATGCCCACTGAAATCTGCTCCAATCACCACTCTCTCACCCTTGGGTACAATAATCACCACTTCATCCAACTCACTCCAAAATTTTTCTTTCTCGTCTATCGCACACCCAACTTGTGGAACATATGCACTACCAACATTCATCAATACACCATCAGTTTCCAGCTTCATAAACATCACTCTATCAGACACTCTTCTCACCTCCAAAACACTCTTGGCATACTGTTCCTTCAGGATAATGCCTATGCCATTTCTCCTACCATCCACACCACGATAAAACAATTTGAACCTAACTCCAATACACCTAGCCTTACTCCCCTTCCATCTGGTCTCTTGCACACAGAATATATCAACCTTCCTTCTGTCCATCATATTGGCCAGCTCTCTCCCTATACCAGTCATACTGCCAACATTCAAAGTTCTGACCCTCACTACCACATTCCTAGCCTTTCTCCTCTCTTCCTTCTTTGGCCATGCCTTCCACCTCCTCTCCTTCTTCGCCAACAGTAGCCCAATTTCCGCCAGCACCCTGTTAGCTAACAGTACTGGTGGTGGTCATTGTTAACCTGGGCCTCGACCGATCTAGTATGTAAATATTTACTGGTGTCCACATGAATGACTTGGCCAAGCTTTACGCCGGATGCCCTTCTTGACGCAGCCCTCCCCATTTATCAGGGCTTGGGACCGGCACAAAGAAATGCACTGGCTTGTGCATCCCTAAGTAATATGATTAAAAAAAGAAAGTTCTCATCTGAATTGTTACTTTTCAGAAACAGTACACTGAAGCTGTTTTGAGGAGCAAGTCTCTAACAGCAGCAGTTAAAGCCAGCTATGAAACCATACCATCATTATGCAGATACTGGCCTTCCATAAGTTGCTTGGTAAACCAAATTCTGCTTTTTACTGGAGTGTAACTGCTTGTGCAAAAACTACTTTTACTATTCCAAACAGGACAACAATAAAGAGTAATAGTCTTTATTATAATATATAATAGCAGTATTCTTTTAGTAAACTCTATCTGAACTCTTTCTAATTTATTTTGGTCCTTGCCATTATAGCAGCACAGTGCCTAGCTATAGCAGATGTTCAGTTTATTCAGGAAATAGTATAATGGGAGTGAAAACACTTTGGAGCCAAGAGTTCTTTTTATCAAATATAATGCTCTAAAAAGTTTTGCCCCTACTTTTTCAAAGGTTTCATAAAATTATATATATCATTAGATTTTTATGTCTTGAAATCTTTATCAGGATCTAGAATACTTTACCTGTAAAAGAGTGTGCTCAGTAGGGTCTGTAATGCAACGGACTTCAAAACTATTTTATAAGATGGAACCAGCAATTTGGGCTTTGACTCCCATCATTTGTACCAGTTAATATCCAAAGTCAATTAGCTTCAAGAGCATGTGGTAGAAGTGCACTCCTTCAGATAAGCCCTGTCATACCCAAACAAGTTTTATACTGTACAGGTACATTTCAGAGTTATAACCATTGACACCTCTGTCACATCAGACTAGTTTGCAATGCAATGCACAACACAGTGCACACTGGGTTTAGCTGACGTTTGCCAGTTCTTCATAGCTTTACCGTTTTTATGTTTGTTGATGTTACTGTTACTGCTTCTTCCAAACCTACTAGTATTGTGTACTCCTGATTACAGGCTGTTTCCTGTTTGATTTTGATATGTCCACCTAGTTGAATACCAGCACTGAGATAGATATATTCATTACTATTTAAAAGCATCTTTGTCATATTTGCACTGTTGTAAATTTGCTGGCTTTGTACTATGTGACTGCTGACTTGGCCAATTGGATTACTTGTTGTCTGGATTATTACTGGACCACTTATGTTTGGTTATATTTGTTTTTAACAGTGGTGATAGCTTGACTTTTTTGACGAGGGCAAGAAACCACACTGTGATTTTTTTGATGACAGATTAATACTTTGGGATCAATGATCAACAGTCATGAAAACCTCCTTTCCAGCTTTGAAATAACTCCTGCATCAAGCACCTGCTTCCTCCTTATATCCCATCAATGGTTTTACATATGCCAGGTTATACATATGCCAGTGTCATCTTGGCTTGGTTGCAGCAATTACCTATACCTAGGTCTGCCTAACAGTAGGTTTGACCACCTGTACTTGCTGCAAAATTCTAAAATGTGTCTACTTTCAGTACTTCTTATTATATTGATATTGTGAGTTCTGTGAATTGCTCAGTGGTTGTCCATTCACTCATGTATAATCTTTAAAGTCTTGCAGCTAGTTTATTAAGTCCTACATAGTCTCAAGAAACACTTGTTTACATACTGTCCAACAAGACTCTTAAAGTACTATTGACTGGGACTGTAAGAGACTCCTGTGATTCATTTGCAGACTTCTGGTCTGTGGGACATTAGACACCAGGCTCTGTATCTCTGGGAAATGTTCTTGCAGCGGCTGATAGAGAATCTATCATTATCTGGTTTCAAAAGGTATATAAAAAGTCTTAATTTTTTATCTAGATTTTAAATGTGTTTATTTCATCTGTATCTGTCATGTTACTGGTCCAGTTTTATTTCATCCTAAATATTTATTTAGTCACTCATCTAGTTTTGTTAAAGTATAATAGTCCAGCTGAGTTAATAGCTCCTTTTCAGTGGACTCCCAGAGTAAAGACTCATAATAGCAAGTACATTTACATAAACTTATGATACTTTCTCATGCAGTAAATACAAATACCTCCAAGAATATACTTTTACATCACATTTAACAATATTATGTGAGCATATCAGTTTAATGAATTTCAAAATCTCACAACCCTGTTACCATTATATGTTCAGTAATATTCCTTAATATTTCATTTATTGTTTTCACTTATCTGTTTTACTATATTTATTGCAATCTATTTTATTATGTGTTTTATTAATTTAATGCTAACATTGACTGCCATGGTACTTAGGAACATCAGTATCAAAACTAGTAATACAAAGGGAGCACAGCTTCAAGAGCTGCAGCAAGTATTGTAATTATCATTATTAATAATGCAAGCAGATCTTAAACAGCTGTGACTGACTATTATAAGTAGCATTACCAACAATTACAGTGTATGTTCAAGAGCTGGGACTGAATATTGTATCTATTACTAGAATCAGTAAGAGTAGAACTGCAAGAATTTTGGCTAAGTACCATAAGTATTGTTACTTACAAGAGGAGGAGAAATGAAAGAGTTGGGACTCAGTATTGAAAGACGTATTACTAACAATGGCAACAAAACTTCAAGTGCTGTGACAAAATGTTGTAAGGAATGAATTGTCTTGTGCTGTGGATATGCTTAACATTTATAAACACAATTTCACAGATGAAAAATGTTTTACTACCTGTTAAAGGAATGCCCTTTATACCCCACATTATGTCATCTTCAACACAAACTGCGAGTAAGTGAATGAATGAATGAGTTTATATTTATTTCAGCAGCTGAACCTAAAATCTGTATTTCCAATCTCAAACTATGAATTGTCAGAATACGAAAAGTACATTTGTCATTGTGTTTAACTGTCTTTCCGCTTCTCCCATTATGGGTCACTCCAGCAGATCACCGTTCTACAGATTGAGTGGCAGTAGAGTTTTTACAGTGTTGAGTTGCCAGGCCGGCACCCATCCTTCAAAGAAGGCACACACATGCACCTACTATATGTCTTTAAAACTCATTCGACCATGGGGAAGACATGCAGACTACACACAGAAGGCGCTTCAGCTGAGAATCAAACTGGATAACCTCTTGCTGTGAGGCAACAACACTAACCATTGCACCCGATAGTATCTTATAAGAATGAGTATGCATGGCTGACATCTGTAAAGAATGGGCTTTAATTTTTTATGCTCTGTACTTTCACTATGTCTATGTTTTATGGACTACCCAAAATCAAAAATATTATTTGTCCACTAATGTGACGTTCAGTACCAGGAAAGGGATAAAGTAATAAAGAGACCCATTCTGTAAATTGGATAAATATATATTTAATACGAATAATTTTCTTGCAGTGTTATACAGTTATATATGCATGATATTACACATTTTTATTGCTTGAAGAGAAAGCAAAGAGTTAACTAACCTCATTTATTATGTCTATTAATGGTACAAGTAATATTTTTAAACATAGTGAATGTTCACATCTGGATAGAATTATGTCTCTGAATGTAAAGGTTTATGAAGACAATGATGCTAAAAGGTTTAGTACTACTGTCTATGTTAATGATATGTAATAAAACTTGTTTTTACACAGAAAGAGCATACAATCACTTTAATAATTCAATAAATATTGTTAAATCTCAAATGTAAGAGGTTTTGTTGTTAAGTCCAAGTGGCAGAGAATAATTACAACATTTGGGTATGTGTAAGTAAAAGTCTGTAGATGGGTTTATATGTCTAGAAAAATTATAACTATTACATCGGATGCTTTGTAGCGGGTAAAACTTAGGCATATTTGTTTGGAAATGAACAATTATGCTCTTTCCTCATCACTAGTAATAACAAAGTTGCCTTATTATTCCTAATTAAATGTAGTACTAGCATTTTAAATGCACAAAATCATTCAAAACAATAGAAATATTATCATGGCCTTTGATGACATCAAGAATATTGCAGGTGATAAAGCAGGATTTCTTTATAAATGCAGTAATAAAAAATAAATAAATAAAGCTTCTGTGATTAGACTATCACCACACCACGCTAAAGTCAACAATAAATGTTGTTTTTCTTTTTAAAAGATTATTGCCTACATGTATGCTAATGTTAAAAAAGTTGCATCTAGTAAATGACAAGAAATAATTAGATTCTAGTTCTGCTGATGGCAACTTATTTCTACTTATTTATGTAATAAGTTCTAAAGAATATGATTTTTTTCTATATTGGAAGTATAATTAGGAAATTTAAGAAGAGAAAATGTACATTAAGACTGCCCCTGTGCTACTAATGGACAGAAGCAGCTCCTAAATGGTTTACTCTATACATGGGTTCCCTCAAATTATCTATGATATGTTCCAAGTTATTCTCATTATAGGTACACAGGCAAGTACAAGGCTAGCTGCCCTTGTGGACCATTTTAAACCTAGACAGTTTCATTTTTTCTGCTCAAAATAATCTGCCCCATTTGTTTATAGATTGGCCCTACTCATCCCACAGTCATTAATTACATATTGCACCTATTGAGAATAACTTGGATCATACTATGGATAATTAGAGGGGACCCATGTATGAGATAAAGCATTTAGGAGCTGCCACTCTCCGTTAGTAGAATAGGGAGTAGTCTTGGGTTAATTTTATTTTCAGTTCATAGATCTAAGTTATGTTGAAAATGGACAGGGATGAACTTTGTTTTATGTGAATGGAGAGTCTGTTTCACAACAATGGTATCTTATGTAAAATATAACAGTCCCTCCAAACTGTTCTGTTGAAGATGATGCTGAATAGATTTAGATTCCTAAATCAAGTATGTCTGATGTTGTTTGACTTGGCAATTTGCAGTAATTCCCTCAGTAAGGAGATTAATAATGGATTAGGGGTAATAATTATTGACCATGAGATGATTAAGGCCAATGTATGACCAAATGTTATAGGCTATTTCAAGTACAAAAAGGAAAATTGGCTAGGCTTATAATGACCCACAAGGGCAGCTAGCCAAGTACTTACATATGAACCTTTGAAACTATAATGGCAATAAATGTGGTCATATTACATAACCTTTTAAGGTTTATATTGTCCTTAAAACCTGAATAGCTATAAGCATTTTATAATTGCTGATAACAGTTACTCGATGTCTAAAATGGAACCATAGTCATCTCCCCTCCATGAAATTCTAGGCTGTCTATAATTGTAAACTGAATACTTATATATTGCATTTCATTTTTTTGTCTTTAATGGTATATCCATGAACATAAATTCTTTTACTCCACTTTCTTATCTTTTCAGCATAGCGCATATCACATATCGTAATGCAAACTTCTCACATTTTGCTACAATTATAAAAAAAATCAATATTAAAAGAGTTGTCAAAGTTAGGTAAGGAATGTTAAGGATCTTCATTGTGTCAGGAAAGCATACATGCTCCATATCTTTTATTACTTATTGTGGAACCTGACTGCTGCCTGCATAAGACTGATAAGGAGTGCTGGAAAGACTGAAGGGTATACTTACACTTATTGATATGCTGTATATGCTGTACTGTGTAGACCCTGAATCAGACATGGCCACCTACCTGCATTTCAAAGACTGATATGCAATGGGGAAAGGGATTTTGGGAATTTACTATAACTGAAGAGATGTACTGCAGGACCTCATGTTGTGGTTACTATTCTAGACTATGGAGACTCCGATTTCTCTTTTTTTCGTAAACAAAATTATCACATTTAAATTTGATATTTAACAAAAATGTCAATATATTTCAATATCAACAGTAAAATAAAGACATCAAGGATTTAACATCTAATGTGCTAATTGAGTAAAGTCAAACAAATTAGCTGCATTATCAAATTCAATAAGAAGCAAGAAAGATAGGAATATATATACATACATACACACACACACACATATATATATATATATATATATATATATATATATATATATATATATATATATATATATATATGTATATATGTGTGGCATGTGCAACAACAAAAAGAAAAGCAAAAGAAGAAAAAATACAATTATTAGGCAATGTCTAGGGGATATCTTGTAATAGTTGACATCACTAAGTACGTAACACTTGATATTTATAAAGTTTTTTATGTGTTCCTTTGGGTAACCATTTGAAATGTTTGAACCTGCTAGGGTGAGTCTTAAAATGCAGAGCCTGAATGGCCAACAGATTGGACCTACATACATTAAGTCTGTGATGACATTTCTCAGAATATTCAATTTTCTTCAAGGTATAGCAATCTTGAAGTTGGTATATATAAGTTCATGGGGTGTGTTGGACTTGCTCTCAACAAAAGGGGTGCAGGGGGATGCTTGCCTCCCCCATAAAAAGAAGTTTTACAGAGAAGAGCAATTTATGAAATTTGCTCTTCTCCAGGTTTTATTTCTTTTTTTTGGGATTTTCAGCACTCGGCATTATGGGTGCTGACATTTGGATAGGGAGCCATTTGTGTGATTGTTTAATCATGTTTTCTGTGGAATGGCATTGATCATACTGGACCTGTACTTTGCTCACCCTGGATAGTATATATATATATATATATATATATATATATATATATATATATATATGTATACATACATATATATATGGCAAAAAAACAAATGTTATGAGAGTAAAACTACCCCCCCAACCCCCCCCCCCCCAGGAGAAGGGACAAAGTTATGTTGTATCCATCCAACATTTATTAAGTGATAAACCTTTGAAGAACATTTACTCTTAACAAGCTTTAACATGCTCATTCCTTCCCTACCAGTTGAAGTTTATTTTTTTATTATTTTTAAAGAAACTTTATTTAGTCCAATAAATATATTTACTAATTGATCTATCGCTGGGATTCAGAAGCATTGTTTACTTGGCTGCTCGATGACTATTTAGCATGATCAAAGTAGTGAGATTTGATCCAAAGCTTATTAAGAACGTAACAGTAGCCATTTAGTGTGATAGAGATTAACTGTTTAAGGAATATTATAGTTAAAAAAAAATCATACAGGCCATCTTAAGAGTAATAAAAACATATCAAACGTCAAAGACTGAAGCAAAACTGATTGCATGTACTTTAATTATGCCTTCACTTAAGAGTTGAGTCCATTCCAAAAACGTATGCAAAAACCTTAGGATATGGAAAAATTAAAACAAGAGTAACATAGTATGATGACAGTCATATGACTCAAGGAAACCAGAAATATGTGTTTAGTCAGTATACAAGAGACTACAGGCATTCACATGTTTCTGGTTCTGCCTCTCCAAGAGTAACTGAGAGCAAATAATATGGACTTCTCAGCAGTCTCTTCCAGTTTATACTTATTAATTGGGATGAGATGGGAGTATAAGGCAGTCAGAAAGAGAGAAGAACAAACAGAGGAACACATGACAGTCAGGGGTAGTGAAGGACTGGGATGTAGTGGGGAAGTAAACCATACATTTCAACTGTATGGATTTTCACAGAATGTCCAGATTTTGGCCTCATGTCTTTTTTTGGTCCATTTTTCATATACTCGTGTTTTTTGGCAAATTAGTGGTAAATCATTGCAGACTGAAGTTAGAAAATAATGACAAACATTTGAGTTTTAGACCTCATATCTTTCCGAAAATTTATACTAATGCAAAACCTGTTATTCAATCTACTTTCTATATTTGTAAGAGCAATATTTAAAAATTGTCCATATTTTTGGGCCTTTGTCCCATTCTTATTTATGGCTTTGTCCAGGTTTACTACTCTAAGAGGTTGAGAGGTATTAAAGCAAGCGCATTCATTTATTTATTTTTTGTGTGGTCTAAATGCCTATTTTTGCACAAGGATAATGGGAAAAACAAGTGATAGGAAAGTGTGGGCTGGAAACAGGGTATACCAATAATATCAGGGCAGACAGACAAACAAACACAGAACACAGACAAAGATCATTAGTGAAGGTGCTGACACAAAAGGGGAGACATAAAGGCGAGAGAAACACGGACATAGAGAAGGGTAAAAGGTGAAAGGAAGGACTGGGCAACAAGATGGGGAGGACAATGAAAGAATGGAAAGTGTAACACTGTGGGAGATAACATTGTATGATGGTTGCTTTTCACGATACCGAATGCTATACACAATGAAATGTGACTCACCTCCATGATGCTTCCCCCCACTGGCTTAGCCACTAGTGTTCTGATGGGTAGGACCAGGCAAAGGTGCAGCTCTGTCAGGCACACAAGGGCATTTTTCAGGCAGTCAATACAGGCATCAAGATTCTGATCCAGCAAAACCATCACCATCTTCTCAAACTCCCATTGGGTAACATATCATGACCTAAAAGTGGTATTCTCAGAGATGAAGCAATATCCCTTCCCATGACAGACCATCAGATGCCATGACAGAATGTCCCAAGTCACCTCTGATTACATGACCCATGTCAACCTATTGAGATGTAGGGATAGAGGCAGCTGAACATCCAGCAGGGGTTGGCAGGACAGGACTATCAAAGAGGCGTCAACTGCCACACAACTGCTATAGATAGCTATGGCTGACACTGCATAAAATAGTTATCCTAAAAGGAGGCAGATAAAACAACAGATATTTAATAAGTATAAAGGAAGAATGGTGAGAAACAGAGAACCACAACAGGAGAAAACCATTTATAAGTCTGTGTAACACTATCAGAAAAACATTTGTTAGTCTGTGTAAAACTATCCGACTTTAAAATTATGTGTCCAGTGGCAGTGTAAAGCATAGGTTTGTCCTGTCAAAGAGTAGAAATGCAGGTAGTGTCACAAGGGGCAGAGTCCTGTCAAAGAGTAGAAATGCAGGTAGTGTCACAAGGGGCAGAGTCGTGTCAAAGAGTAGAAATGTAGGTAGTGCCACAAGGGGCAGAGTCCTGTCAAAAAGTAGAAATGCAGGTAGTGTCACAAGGGGCAGAGTCCTGTCAAAGAGTAGAAATGCAGGTAGTGTCACAAGGGGCAGAGTCCTGTCAAAGAGTAGAAATGCAGGTAGTGTCACAAGGGGCAGAGTCCTGTCAAAGAGTAGAAATGCAGGTAGTGTCACAAGGGGCAGAGTCCTGTTAAAACGTAGAAATGCAGGTAGTGTCACAAGGGGCAGAGTCCTGTCAAAGAGTAGAAATGCAGGTAGTGTCACAAGGGGCAGAGTCCTGTCAAAGAGTAGAAATGCAGGTAGTGTCACAAGGGGCAGAGCCCTGTCAAAGAGTAGAAATGCAGGTAGTGTCACAAGGGGCAGAGTCCTGTCAAAAAGTAGAAATGCAGGTAGTGTCACAAGGGGCAGAGTCCTGTCAAAGAGTAGACATGCAGGTAGTGTCACAAGGGGCAGAGTCCTGTCTAAGAGTAGAAATGCAAGTAGTGTCACAAAGGGCAGAGTCCTGTCAAAGAGTAGAAATGCAGGTAGTGTCACAAGGGGCAGAGCCCTGTCAAAGAGTAGAAATGCAGGTAGTGTCACAAGGGGCAGAGTCCTGTCAAAGAGTAGAAATGCAGGTAGTGTCACAAGGGGCAGAGTCCTGTCAAAGAGTAGAAATGTAGGTAGTGTCACAAGGGGCAGAGTCCTGTCAAAGAGTAGAAATGCAGGTAGTGTCACAAGGGGCAGAGTCCTGTCAAAGAGTAGAAATGCAGGTAGTGTCACAAGGGGCAGAGTCCTGTCAAAGAGTAGAAATGCAGGTAGTGTCACAAGGGGCAGAGTCCTGTCAAAGAGTAGAAATGCAGGTAGAGTCACAAGGGGCAGAGTCCTGTCAAAGAGTAGAAATGCAGGTAGTGTCACAAGGGGCAGAGCTCTGTCAAAGAGTAGAAATGTAGGTAGTGTCACAAGGGGCAGAATCCTGTCAAAGAGTAGAAATGCAGGTAGTGTCACAAGGGGCAGAGCCCTGTCAAAGAGTAGAAATGCAGGTAGTGTTACAAGGAGCAGAGTCCTGTCAAAGAGAAGAAATGCAGGTAGTGTCACAAGGGGCAGAGTCCTGTCAAAGAGAAGAAATGCAGGTAGTGTCACAAGGGGCAGAGTCCTGTCAAAGAGTAGAAATGTAGGTAGTGTCACAAGGGGCAGAATCCTGTCAAAGAGTAGAAATGCAGGTAGTGTCACAAGGGGCAGAGCCCTGTCAAAGAGTAGAAATGTAGGTAGTGTCACAAGGGGCAGAATCCTGTCAAAGAGTAGAAATGCAGGTAGTGTCACAAGGGGCAGAGCCCTGTCAAAGAGTAGAAATGCAGGTAGTGTTACAAGGAGCAGAGTCCTGTCAAAGAGAAGAAATGCAGGTAGTGTCACAAGGGGCAGAGTCCTGTCAAAGAGAAGAAATGCAGGTAGTGTCACAAGGGGCAGAGTCCTGTCAAAGAGTAGAAATGCAGGTAGTGTTACAAGGAGCAGAGTCCTGTCAAAGAGAAGAAATGCAGGTAGTGTCACAAGGGGCAGAATCCTGTCAAAGAGTAGAAATGCAGGTAGTGTCACAAGGGGCAGAGCCCTGTCAAAGAGGAGAAATGCAGGTAGTGTTACAAGGAGCAGAGTCCTGTCAAAGAGAAGAAATGCAGGTAGTGTCACAAGGGGCAGAGTCCTGTCAAAGAGAAGAAATGCAGGTAGTGTCACAAGGGGCAGAGTCCTGTCAAAGAGTAGAAATGCAGGTAGTGTCACAGGGGCAGAGTCCTGTTAAAACATAGAAATGCAGGTAGTGTCACAAGGGGCAGAGTCCTGTCAAAGAGTAGAAATGCAGGTAGTGTCACAAGGGGCAGAGTCCTGTCAAAGAGTAGAAATGCAGGTAGTGTCACAAGGGGCAGAGTCCTGTCAAAGAGTAGAAATGCAGGTAGTGTCACAGGGGCAGAATCCTGTCAAAGAGTAGAAATGCATGTAGTGTCACAAGGGGCAGGAGGAAAATGATCTTACATGGACTCCTGAGTATATGAGGGAGGACAATGCATTACTGTAACACCCACGGAAGGTGGACTGGGATACCCCCAGTCATACTTCTCAACCTCTTATTGCAAGATATCTGGTCAAAGCCTAAAATAATGGGGGGAGGGGGGCAAAGCCCCAAATATAGGGGCAGATTTTTAAATATTCTGCATATGAACTTAGAACGTTGCTAGATTAACAGGGTATGTGTTAGCAAGCATTTTATGAAGGAAATGAAGTCCGAAACTCAAATGCATTTTATTATTTATAGAATTCAGTCCTCGGAGATTAGTCCAAAACACAAATTTTATAAGGAACAGACCAAAAATATGAGGCAAAAAATCTGGGCATTCTGCAAAAATGTGGCTGGTTAAGAGGGATGCCCCAAGGCAGTGTTGCATGTTGGGGCAAGCATGGCCTTCTGTATGGATGCCTGCAAGTCAATACTTGGACTGTGCTAATGGAACACAGAAACAGTTGTAAAGGCAATGACATATACATGGGCACCATCCAGTGGTTAGTAATCTTACAGTATTCTGCATGCCAGCCTACAGTACACTACAGGCTTCACTACAAGGATATGTACTCAGGGTATGCAATGTAGAAATAACACTGCCAAGAGGCTTGAAGGGAGAAGAACATGCAGTATTCCAGGCAATCAGACAAATTCCTACAGGGATAACAGGGCTATGTCAGGAGAGATGGAAATGTAGGTGGCCAAATGCACAGGTGTGTCGTACAGTATGGCATATAGTATGCTGGGGGGCAAGTGGGGGTAAGTATATAATGCCTATCCTGATAGGGTGGACACCAATAAATTGGTTGGGTGTAAAAACAAAATGGCATGCATTTACAGTGCATATTTGTCAGGAGGTGTGTATGCCTGATAGGAGACATTTACGCTACTAGAAAAAATTTACTAACACACAATTTTGTTAGTATGAGAAGTAGATTCTGGTATACTATTACCAGAATAATCTAAAACCTAAATCTGGAGTGTCATTCTATACATCTCTGAAAGGTCAGACAGTTATTCTGTACTTCCCCATTAGATGATACCATAAAAGAAAATAGAAGTGTGCATGAATCACGTCATGCATTTTGCAGGTCATTTATTACTACACTATAGTAAACTTCACCTGAAATTCATGCTTATTGCAGAACTTGAGAGTATTTTTTTATCTTCCTCTTCCCATTAGTTAATAATGACAATATGTGCTTCTTTAAAAAGTCACTGTAGTCATGGCTACACTGCCTGTCTGAGCTGATGATACCTGATGCACCAGTAGCCTTAATGGAAAGGGAATGGCAGACATCCACCTTATACTGAGAACCCTTATAAGTGGCATGCAGCAGGTACTCATGGTGGTCTCAATAGATGCGATTCAGATATAGTTTAAATTCCTTCATATACCACTTGGGAGTCCTGACACAATATGTGCCCTCACATGCCATTCCCATTTCACTGGCCACAGTTTAGAGGAATATGCTAGCACATTCATATCAACGAACATTTTAAATGACGTGAGATATACATGAATTTTGCTAGAGCAGTGTGAAAGCTGATGATGGCACTCTGTTGTGACACATACATACGTAGTGTGCAGTGGTGCTGTTTGGGGTTTGAATGGCACAATGGTACATTTATGTATAGCCTGTACAACCCACATCAGATTCCATCACTGCTCTTAAATACATCTACCAGCAGCAGCAAATGTTTAATAAATCCACATACCCACAGGGTCAGTGCATGGCCATGCATGCACTATGCCCTGCATGGCAATTCATGCAGGTGTGTGCACATCCATGGTCAAGTGTGTATTACATAAAAGGTACAATTTGGAGACACCCTTGTTTGGCTGATTAGCATAATTGTCATGCTAGCAACCTTGAAATTGCATGATAAACTCAAATGCAGGCATTGTAGTGCTCTTCATGCCATGGAATTTGTTGTAGTGAAGCAAAGGGACTGAAGACTTCAAATTAAACTTGTTCATGACATGCACACTTATAACAGCTGTAGTGTGCCCAGGGTTCCAATGATAAGGCCAATAAAACCATGGAGCTGATTCTTACCAATATCACATATCAGATTAGTATTTATGAAATATCTGGGCATACATGTGAGGGGATACATAAATCTCTCAGCTGATGGAGAGGTTGTTTAAGTCCTCTAGGAGAATGGTTATGTCTAAATGCATAGGGACTCCACACTAGTGAGGTATGTGGTATGCACCAAGAGGCACACAGAAGGGATCTTGTAGATAGCTACAATGTGTTATGGGGTTTTGTTAATGGTATGCTCTACATGGAGGAGTTTCAGGTCATTATCTTCACATGTAGTGCCTTTATCTTGTGTGTTGGGCCTGAATGAGTGGTAGGAGAGGAAATCTTTCAGTGATGCTGTGTTCTCAAAGGTTTTCAACCAAGGCTCTCTGACAATTCATTTATCATTAGAGTCTAGGATAAGTACCACCTGTAGGAGTAGAGCTTTTTATTATGGCTCCTAGTTGAGCAGCAGTACCTTTATGCTATCTGAATTCTGTTTTGTATGTGAAAGCTTTTGAAAGACAATGTTGCCTAGAGAAAGTAAAGTATTATGCTGGTGGACAAGGTCATTTTCTGTAGGTGGAAGCCTTGGGGGAAAAGGTGCAGGCCATCTTTGGAAAAGCAGGTAGGACCACCTCTTTCCAGGCAGATATATATTGGACACCCTTTGAATTACTCTAGAAACTAAGTCAATTGTTAAAAATCTTTTGATTGCATTGCAGCATCTTTCTTGGTGAAGATAAAATGCTCCTCAAGACTCAGTTCACACCTGTCTCGGATACGTATTCCAATAACTATGCCATGTTTTTCTTCATATAGTCCAGGGAGATATATATATTGAGTCCTTTACATATACTTGAACAATGCCTGTATCTTATATGTATTTGTGGGGCAAGGACTTGAGTGCATGAATGATGTTGCAAATCTTGTCATCTGGCAGTCAACTGACTATGACCCTCTCCTTGCACAGCCTGGTGAGTGGCACATCTGTGTGTCTCACTATGAAGTCACTTTTAAATAGTATATTAGATTTTTGTTTTCAGTCAATGTGACTCATATATATGTTTCATGATGAGTGCTGCCTGAGTTGTGTGTTTATGAGATTGCCAAAGTTACTTGCTTCGTATGTTCCATTTTGGAGGCCTTTGTAGTTTAGATAGGTTACTTTTAAGAGACTAAGCAGATGTACGTCTATGTGTTGGATCTGAGCTGTGTGGGACTAGTTTAGTATGGTATAGTATGGTAACTAGCTTCTTGTTTGTAGTGAATTTGTACGAGAGCTTTACCTCCAATAGCAATATATAAATGGATCACTCACACAGTGTGTCAGATTGTGATATTTGGTGGTTGTCAGTAAACCTTAGGCAATTGGTACATTGTCTAAAAATGGCCATTTTAACCATGCTGTCTACAAGAATACCTGGACAAACGTTTACAGTGTAGCTAAAGGGTGAATAGAACCTATGAGGTTTGAAACAGATTTTTCTCAAGCACTATCTGTGTAAAAGAAAACAATCTAAGCCTACCTACACATGAAGAACACACACATCTTAATATAAAACAGTGCCTCTCTGCACTACTATGAGAACAGATTCAACTCAGATTTGCAATATTTGATTTGTGGTATAAGTATGGACATGCAAGATTCGGTTTGAAAACCAACACAAGGTAAGTGGTGATGAATTTCACTAAACTGACTACAAGATTGGCTTTAGATGTGTAACAATGTGCTACTTCTTAACAATGCAGTTTATGTAACTGGAAAGTAGAGTTAACTAAGGTTCCTGAGAGATACTTTGAAAATAAAAGTGTACAGCATTGTGCTGTGCTGGTTGTAGTGCCACCAGTAACTGCCCATGGCCATTTGGCAGTACTAGTCAACAGGATCGAATCACTTAGAGCCATATTTTACACTGTCAAGTGGCTAGACCTGCCACGGCAAGCAGTCTGTGATCTGTCTTCTCCTATCTTGAGGACATTGCACACCACAATAGATGCCCTAAAGAAGTTGGTCTGTACAACTCTTCCACTATAGTGCAACATATAGAATTTGTGCCGCTGCCCACAGCTCCATTCATTAGTGAGTTTTAGATGGAAACACTCAGAATTGCTTTTCAGAGGTGGGAGGAACCCCACAGAGACACAAGAAGAACATGCAAACTCCAAATAGGCATTGGCTAGGGGTCAGGATCCAACCTTATACCTTGTGCATGATAGGCAAAGACCATAACCATTATGTCAACTGGTCTCTGCCAATGGAATGCAAAACTGAAGGCACATAGGTTCACAGGTTCATAGGTAGATACCAGGCTATCGGCTCAAGGGCCTATGTAAGCCTAGCCAACAAGGTTCCCTGGCTTACGCCACCCAAGAAAATGATTTTCCTGTGCCACTGTCGAGCAGAGACACAGAAGTGATCCCGGGGTGTACTTCCTATTTCCCATCCACTCATCAAGATTTTTCTTGAAGAGTGCTAATGAAGAACTTTGCTTAATATAGATGGGTAGCTTGTTCCAGAGTATGGGAAGTCTCTGGGACAGAATCTATCCCTCCAGCATATCCTGTTTATTGTGGTGACAAGGTTTAGGTCCTTAAGACATGTAGCTCGGGGGGTTTGGGATTTCTTTAGGAGTAGCATGTCCAACAGCTCTGGGTTTGACATAGCTTTATATGTTAGGCAAAGATCACCTCGGAGTAGGCGATGTGCTATGGAGTAAAGCTGGATTTTATTGAGATGGTCAGTGTAGGGCATTTGTTTGAGGCCAGTAATCCTCTTTGTGAGGTACTTCTGTGGCCTTTCCAGCTGCTGCAGATGTCTTGTGAGGTACATTCCAAAAGAAGCATTGTACTCTATAATGGGTCTAATGAGTGTCGAGTAGAGGGGAACCATGACCTCTTTTTTCCTGGATGAGAACCCTTTTATGATGAGGTGTGCCATGTAGAAGGATGTCCTGACTACTGTGGCGATGACTACTGTTACATGGAATGAAACTAAGCACAGATAAGACAGTGGTAATTGCAGCAAACTGGGGAAATCAGAAGAAGATGAGAAATGAGATAGGAGGGAAGATAGTGGAACAGATAAATAGCTTCAAGTATCTGGGATGGGTAGGTGAGGAGAAGGGAAGTCTGAATGAAGAGGTCAATGCTTGAATCAGAGGGCTGTAGCTAAGTGACATAGAGTGTCAGGTGTAGTCTATAACAGAAGAATCCCAAAGAAGCTGAAAGGTAAGGTGTAAAATACAGTGATGCAACTAGTACTACTGTATGGTACAGAAACCTTTGAAGTAAAGGCAGAGCAGATGAAGAAGCTAGAGGTGATGAAAATGAAGTGCCTGAAAAGGATGGTAGGATGCACTCTGTGGGACAAACGAAGATATGAGGACATAAGAGCAGAAGCCAAAGTAGCTCCAATTCCAGAAAAGATCAAAGAGAACAGATTACAGTGGTTTGAACATGTGCAGAAAAGTAGACCACAATCTGGTGAAGAAAATTTGGAACAGACAGGAAGAAGGTAAGAGGAAACGAGGAGATCCAGCAAAGAGGTGGATGGATTGTGTGAAAGAAGATCTGCGACAGTCAGGTGTGAGTGTCAAAGAAAGCAAGAGTGTGGCATTGAATGAAGAGAGTTGGCAACAGTTAACATGGTTCCCCGACCCTGTGTAGAAAATGAGGAAAAGGGGGCTGATGATGATGGTTGGAGTGCCACTCACCACTGTTAATCTAAGAAGTTAATTCAAAAGAACCAACAAAAAAGTAGCTAGATCTCCAGCCAGTAACACCTACCCCTTATAAACAACAGGGTATTAATTCCTGCCACTGACTAATCACTGCTGCTCTCAAAAAGTTTACACTCTCACAAGAAAATCAACTTTTAAATAAAAAAGTAAATGCTAGAGTGGAATAAAATGGAGAGTTTCATTCCTCGAAGAGAAAGCTGCAGTCGACAGGGATAAGCATGGTCCGCACACATACCTACTGAAGCTGTCCAGGTCTTGTCATGGAGAAACATTCACAGTACAGTAACATCTGCAGAGGCTGTTTTCATGTGTACAACATTTGACCAGCTCCACCCTCCTCTGCACAAGTACCCCATTCTTGAAAAAAACACCCACTTGCACTGTCTTCCAAACTCTTTGCACTCACAAGGTCATCACTCACACACACACACACACACACACACACACACACACACACACACACACACACACACACACACACACACACACACACCAACTAGTCTCTGTCATTCTGGCTCTACACATCTATACATATGATAAAACCTGTGCCCCCATTGTTTTGTTATGATGTTAACCTGTGTCTGATAAATAGATCTGCCCGTCCATGCACAGTATAGCTTGACATGGCTATTGTATTGCAGGCATCACAGATTTTCTTTGTTGTATCTAAACCAGTCATTCCATAATTTTGAAGCAGATTCTGCCTCTTAGCTGGTGATGTTGTATACAGTGCCCATTTCTTCCTACCATAGTCATACCATGTAGCCAGGTCTTCTACAAACTCATTATCAGGAGACTCCAATATCCACTGAATCTGTTTGGGTACTAACATGTTTTATAACATTTTATATACATAGGTTCATAGGTAATTACTAGGCTAACTGCCCTTGTGGGCCATTTATGCCTATCCAGTTTCCCCAGTGGTGAGAATTAAACCCTGTACCTTGTGTCTGTGAGGTAAGCACTTTAACCATTATGCCAAACCACAACCTCATGCAAATATCCTACTACATTGTACTGGAGCTTACTTAGGGGCACCATTGGAAGCATCTAAATATTGGAAACTGTTCTTCCATCAGTGAAATTCCACCTACCACGATTATTGTGTCTGCCATATTGCAGTGTTGTATAACTTAACGGCATATCCTGCATAACAAACATGATGTACCAGAGTGAAATCACCTTGCACAAATCAATGCACAAATCAATAGGTGGCTGGAGGGCTTATTAATCAGCTTATCTTGTTTGTAGCGCCTTTATAAATTCTGTACAATTGAGAAGCTCTTTTCTCATTTATACAAAGTGAAGTACTTTTATTGAATGATCACACATTTCTGTTTAAAGTATACTACTGTGTCCATATATTTAAGTTTATTTGCAGTATCATTTCACTCTGGACACTCCTTTACTGTGCTTTTACAATAGAAGGACTTTGGTTATTCATTCACCTGGTGGCAGTAGGTCTTTACCTGGCCTATGTGAGCTAGAAAGCACACAGAAGGGCTCTAAGTATTTTGTTTTGCATGTCTCTTATATACTTTGACTGTACTTCAGCAGTTTCAAAAAAAATGTACTGTCTGCTGCTGCTGTTTTAAGTAGTCAGTTGCATTATATTACACTGTATGTGTCAGTTGTAGGGCTGTTCTAGGTAATTTGTGTGGTCTTGTTATACTTGGGCTCCAGACCAGCTATTCTACATTAAGTAGGTGTTTTTATGCACTCTTGTGGCAGAAATGTGCTGATCTAACTTATCATAGTTGGGGATTGCAAGTGGAAGGCTTGTTGTGTGCCTTCTTGATTGGTAGTTAGCTTAGAACTTGTTTTTCTTTGCTCATATTTAAGCTTCACATTTGCATGGTGCTGCTCTATGGCCAGCAGCAGTTAACACTGCCCTGTATAGAAGCAAAAGCCTAGAAGCTCAGTTTTTCCATAAACAGTTATCAGTGAAACCCTTCCAAGCTTTTCTGCTTCTCTAGGAGCACTGAGCAGCACTGTCATATTGCTCAGCCTTAGCCTACACAAAATATAGGTCCGTCTGGTAGTCTTGGTGCTACCAGCACAGTCCTGTTAAATTAACCCATTCCCACCCCTAATAAAACATACAGTAAGAGCCTACTATCACAGACAGGCAGTTTTCCATCATCTCTCTGCCCAGCCTGATAAACATGGGCATCCTGAGGCAAGGTAGCAATTGCCTGATGTATACTGACAACCAATTACTCCTGAAACAAACAAATACTTTATATGAGAGATATAGTTACACTATGAAATTGGAGGCAAAACTCTCACATAAGGACAAATTGAATGCCAAACAGGTTGTCAGTACACACACACATTTCCCACACTAAATAAGGACATGACACATAAACTCATATGTGGAGATACTCACTAATAACTTACCAAAAGACTGGAGGCCTCCCAAAGGGAAACCACTTACACACAGAACAATGCAAAAAACAACCATAACACATAATAACACACACCAATGCCTCAGCAAATAAACCCATAATATGTAACACCACAAAATCATAGGTGACTCCATTGTGAGATATATAGATGTTCCCATCACAAGGCTGGATAAGGAGTGGGTTACGATTAGTTGCCTGTGACTGGCCAGGATCTGACAAGTCACTCAAGCACTCAAGTCACTTAACCACAAGTACTGGCATGATTCTGTCATAGTCCATGTGGGGGTGAAGGACTTGAGACATACCTCACTGGACTATATGAAGAGAGATATGACTGAGCTCTCAGATTATGTGTCACAGGCAGGTATAAGCCTATCCTTAATCAGCATTCTACCTTCTCCTGTGATTATGCCACAATACAAATAAAAAATGATTGACTTTAACAATTTGCTTAGCTTCTGATGTCAGGCCAAGGGGATCCAATATCTGTTCACCTGGGAAGACATGGTCGACAGACCACGGTGCTTTGCCAGAGAAGGTCTGCACTTGTCTCTTCTAGGCTTTTGGATACTGGCAAAGCCATTAGCCAGCCCTATTGTGCCTTTTATAGGCAGTGTCAAAGTAACAAACTCCTCTCTATATAAACTCAAGGTACTGCGGCTTAATGCTAGGAGTCTAAACAAGAAACGACACTCCTTGGAAGCACTTCTTGCTTTAGAAGAAGCTGACATCTGTGCAGACACCAAGACATGGTTCAAAGGCATGGAAAGCACCCCAGACATGCAGAGTTACAATGCTTTCCACATGTTCAGATCACAAACTGAGCTGGAAAGAACCAAAAGAGGAGGTGTATCCATCTTCATTAAGGATACGTACACCTCTAGACTGTTCAAACAGTGTGAATCTCTTGAGCTACTCCATGTCCAAATAACTATGGGTTAAGCCCCCTACCATGTCAGAGCAAACAATAGATCTTCCACCATGAAACAGGAAAAGCATACTGCATACCTGGGCTTAGTGGAGTCACATGCCATACAGCCCATGGATGATTTTAATTATCCTACCATTGACTGAGAAACATACACAACCACAAGCATGCTGGCTTAGAGGTTCGTGGACTTTGTCAATGCACACCTACAAGAGGGTCAAATGTCTTGGACATAGTACTCACTAACATGGTAAAGCATTGCCATTCTCCCTGTGATGTCCTCTCTGGTAAAATCGGACCATAAAGCAGTCTTGTTAGATGTAATTATAAGACCAGATACCCCATCATGCTCAAAAACGCTTACAAATTTTTCAAAGACAAATTACCTCCTAACTAAGAGATAGTATAAGAAGTTTCAAAATTCCTTCAAATGCAATTAATACTGACCCCTATGCAGAGGTGTACACCAATGCCCTGTATAACCACTTAAGCAGCTGTATAAAATCAGCTGTACCTGACTGGATTATAACCAGGTTTTGCAGAAAAAAAAACAAGCCACCCTGTTAGATTCCTGGTATTAACAGGTTATATAACAAGAGAAAGAAACTAATGTCCAAGAACAAGAGGGAAGGGAACTGGCTCAGCAGAGGAAGAAATCCCTCTCAAGCTTAAACAAATCATAGATCTTGTCAAGTACTCAAAAGTTAATTATGAAGCAAAAACAGTTGTCCTAGCCTTCCTAGCTAAGGATAATCACAAGGCATTCTTTAACTATGCAAAATGAAGCAGCTCCTGCAAGTATGGCAACTGCACAGTCCCAAAACAGTAAAATCCAAGTGACAAAATGAGAGGCCAGCAGACTATGGCAAATTAATACTTTATTATAATATAAAGGAAAAGAGCAATAACAGACCGGTTTCAGCTACAAAAATCAAATAGCCTTCATCAGTGTCAGTACAAATGCTATAACTCCATTGCTCATTTTTATATTAAACCTGTCACCAAAATTGAAGCCCATTGGTTGTTCAAAAATTCTCATTGAGACCTGGTGGAAATAAACCACCCAACTTAATAATCCACTTCTTTTCTTTTGTGTTTAATATTGAATGCCATCTAGCTTTATTAATCCTGTTGCCCACAATGCTGTCTATAGCAGTAAATCTAAAATTTGCATTCCTGTGTACCAATGAATGTTTATAAAGGGCATTGCTAGATTTTTTTGTTCTAATGTCACTGCAGTGTTCAGACATGTGTAAGCATAAGGGTCTGGAAGTTTGCCCTGCATAAAAGGCTGAGCAGGTGCATGTTGCACGATAAATTACCCAATCATTACCACAACTGGTGTAGAACCTGATGTCATATACAGTTCTCATGTTCTTACTACTAAATTGTTTGGATTTTGTAACCCTCTGACAATGATTGCAGTGTCCACAAGGGACACAACCCACAAGTAGGTCACCGGTCAAAATTCTTTGTATAGAGTCCTGAATATTCCATGGGCTATGTTTGAAATTACTAAAATGTGAGCCCAAAGTTCTCCCTCTTCAAAAGGAGAAAAGACATCTATCCTGTAGAAACGCAGAAAGCCTACTGTCTGCTAAGAGAATGTTCCAATGTCTTTGGACACTATTCAATAACACATATGTGTTTCTCCCATAGGTGGTTACCAAACGGATCACTGATTCATTCCCTCGTTTTTTCTCTTTATACCTCAGAATATCACTCCTATCCAGTGTTGATACCCAGTTTCTAGCATTGAGGATGTTGCCCATTTGATAACCCCTGTCTTTAAATCTGATTATTAAATCCTCCTTAAAACATTCATAAGTGGCTAGATGTGAGCAAATACGCTTCATCCAAAGAAATTGAGATTTGGGAATGTTCCTAGATATGTGTGGTGGATAGAAACTGGAAGTATGAAGAAGGGAGTTATATTGTGGGTATTTACAGTAAACCTCTGTCTCTAGGGTATGATCGACATTTCTGGTAAATAAAACATCCAAAAAGGTAATTTTCTGGACATCATAATTAACTGTAAACTGTATACGCCATTTGTTGTCATTAAGGTACTCCACAAACTCCAAAAGATATTCACTATCAGATCTCCATACCAACTAACAGTCATCAAGATAACACCTCCAGATGTCAATTTCATCTAAATATATGTTATGTGTATTGGCATAAATGAGATATTCCTCTAAATGGGGCATAAAAAGATTGGCATAAATGGGGGAGAAAGATGCCCCATTTGCCATGCCCTTAACCTGCCAATAACATTTGTTCTGTTAATAGAACACATTTTTGGTCAAAACATGTTCTGCAAGGCAGATCAAAAAGGTGTTAAACCCTGGTGGATAAAGTTCTGACTTATACAGCCAGTATTTAAGTGCTTGTAACCCAGCCCAGCAGGGAATGTTGGTATACAACGCTGAAACATCTAGAGTACATAACCATCCCGGTTCCAATTGCATCTCTGAGATGATTTGCAGGAATTCCGTAGTATCATGGATCCTAGACTGAACCCATTTTAATAAAGGTTGTAAATATTTTGTCAGGAATTGTGAAAGGGGTTCCATAATGGAACCACTCCATGAGACAATGGGCCTGCCTGGTGGATGATAAAGATCTTTGTGTATTTTTGGAAGAAAATAAATATATTGACTCTTAGGGTCGGACACCATTACATGATATAAAGTTGTATCAGATATAATGCCCTCCTCCTTAGCAGACAAAATAAATTCATCAATATGCTTCTTAAAACTGAAGGTGGGATCTAAGGGCATACATATATAGTAACGCCCATCATTCAGTTGCCTGTCCTCTTCGGCATTATATTGTGTCAAGTCCATAACAACCACCACCCGCCATTGTCTGCGGGTTGAATGACCAAATCCTTGTTGTTTTCCCAATTCCTGTATAGCTTTATGTTCGATCTTTGAGAGGTTGTTAGGCTAAATCCTGAATTCCCTAGAATAAAAATGTAGATCTTTGAGAATGCATGTTTGAAACATTTGAACATTGCGATGCATAGGAGGCATAAAATTTGATTTATGATACTTGAAAACATCCTCGTGTCCAGAATTGGTAGCTGACTGAAAATGTAATTTTAAATTTAGCAAAATTTAGACAAAAGGATATAACATCCTGTGCAAGAGTGTCTTCAGAAACAAAAAAATCCAGGTATAAAGTTCAGCCCTTTATTATGTAATTTAATGTGAGCTTGTGACAAAGGTGATGACCAAATATTTAACACATTGTTATTGACAGTTATTTCTGAATCATTAGTCTGAGTAATCCCTCGATGCTGTCTACCCTAGGTATGTTTTCTTCATGCTCTCCTTGGTCTACCCCTAAAGGGTTTTGTGAGTTACTATGTTTAGATACCGGAGAATCTGGGGTGTGCTGTATATCTAGGTCTGCGACAGATGAGGAGTCATCCCCTGATGTATCATAATGAGGGAAGTCGACCACTTGAGAATCGACCTAGGTCGTTTCTGTTTCATAACTTTCTTATTCACATTCTCAAACTTAACATGTTTATTGATACTGAAGGGGTTACCCCTATTATAATCCTCCAAATCCCTTTGGAATGTGCGCATTTTCCTCTCTTTGAGTTGTTGTTCTAAACTGAGTAATTTCTGACTGAGTTTGTTTAGACATGTAGTATATGAGGATTGCCCTTCAAAATTCTTAGTTTCCTCACACATCTGGGCTACCTTAGCTATGCCCATATCAATGGCCCGATCATAATAGGCAGCCAGAACCTCTACAAACCCCATGGAGGCTTTTTGTTGGGCTATAGCCCATTGTTCCACCAGTTTGGTATCAATATTGCCTACCAAGGGTTGTGTACACACCCTAAGGCCTCTAGGTGAGATTCCCTTGGCTTGGTAGGCCTTGAACAGTTTAGAATGCCACACATTGGTCCATAGGGACCTCATGCATTTGGTTAGTCTTTGAAAATGGGAAACACACATATTTTCAGGTTCTGATGAATCCAGACCATTATTCTGATTACTGGAATGCCCCAAGCCAAAAATACCAGATCATCCCGATCCACTGATAGACCCTGTAGAAGCCTAATCAAATCCATTGGTGATAGACTGATCAGTAAAGGTTGCAAAAAATCTCAATATATATGTGACTCCAAACCAATAACTACACCCTTAGTTATAAAGAAACAATAGGTATATATGTATATATAGGAGTTTAGAAACCCACAATATGGAAAAATTGAATGTGCTCAGATATATGTACACACCCAAGGGGATAATATAAAACAGAGCAATTGAGTTATGGTATTTGTATTGACACTGATGAAGGCTATTTGATTTCTGTAGCCTAAACCGGTCTGTTATTGCTTTTTTACTTTATGTTATAATAAAGCATTAATTTGCCATAGTCTGCTGGCCTCTCATTTTGTCACTTTGATTCTTTAACTATGTCCAAAATCTAAAATGGAATACCCAGCTATGCACTGAAATGGTTGTGGATGGCATGACCATAATAAATCTAAGATAATGGCCAACTTACTAGCTGACAAATTTGGAGCAAACTACGCTCCCCTGTCCTCTCTAGTCATCCCAAAAGAATACCTACTACCATTCCTCAGCCTATTATCTCAAGAGAGCAGATCATCTCGGCATTCTCCAAGGCCAATAATATGGCATCAATGGGACCAGACAACATCCCAGGTTGCCTTTTAAACAACTTCAAACATGAACTAGCGGACCCACTTGCATCCCTGTTTAACCACAGCCTGCAAACTGGCTATGTTCTGTTGGAATGGAGGACAGCAACAGTAATCTCTCTGCACAAAGGCAGACCATCAACCCACCCTGGGAATTATAGGTTCATAACCTTCACTAGCCTCATCTACAAGGCCATGGAAAAATTGGAGAGATGATAAACCAGCAAGCAAATTAGAGTAGTATTGCCGGAATTGATTTCCTCCTCAAGTCTTGGTGAGTACCTTCACAAGGTGGACCCTATTTTTCACAACATCTCACCAACACAGCACTGATATGGACTGTATTTTATATAGCATATACCATGGACAGATGTAGGTTAAAAAATAAAAATAAAAAGATAGCTAGGTGTGCAACACCTACAATAAAAAAGTGCCCAATTCTGGTAGGTGCACTAGTACCACAAGTAGAAAAAATACACTGTAGAGTCCTCAAGACACAGAAACATTCCTACAATAAGGCTAGGCCAGGCCCAGGGGGAGGATGCCCTCCCCCACTGTAGAAGGAAGTATTAGTCCAGAAAAATCACAAAGATTGATAGGCCAAAAAAGAACCATAAAGACAATTGAGTGAACTATTGAGGAAAGAAAGAAATTATGTACTGTTACTATTATGCGAGAAGCCAAGAATTTCCAGAAAGAACATATACAAAAAAGATTAAGAGAGAAATTAGAGGAAAGAAAAAAAAATACTTGCACAAGAAAAACTGTCAGAAGCTTCAAATAAAAATGTGTGTTCATTAATACAACAGATTTATGAAAAAAACATTATGTAGACCAAGAAGCCTTGGGTCATTTGTAAAAAGAAGCAACTGAGGAAGTGTAAAAATATAAAGAGCAAATCTAGAGATTTTTGAAGGTATAAAAAAGAAATATGGACATGGGAAAGAGAGATTTGGTACGGTGCAATATTTATGCAAAGAAAAAAAGCCGAATTAATCAATACAAAAAAGCAGTCCCAAAAATATTTGAAGAGAAATACAAGCAAAGGCATCCAGATATGGAAAATTTAAAAATACAAAAAATAAGAGCACAAAGAAGGAATGTAGAACAGAAGATTAATAAAGGAGAAGTTAAAAATTAGAAATAGACATTATGGAATACCTGAGAAGTGAAGGATTTGGTGTAGAAAGTCTAACATAGGTTATATCACAGCATCATGAAACAACAAGTCCCCTGAGTATGGAGAAACAGGAGGAGCTGGAGACATCTGAAGAAGAAATATGGACATGGGAAATCAAAAGAGATTTAATATGATGTAATATTAATGCAAAGGAAAAAAGCAAAACTAATCAATACAAAAAGAGCAGCACCAAAGATATTTGAAGAATAATACAGGCAAAGGCATCCAGATATGGAAACTTTTACAATACAAAAACATAAGAAAACAAAGAGGAAAAGTAGAAAAAAGGATTAGTAATGGAGAATTTAAAGAAATAGAAAGTGAGGTTATGCATTACCTGTGAAGTGAAGGATTTAGTGTAGAAAATCTAACTTTGATAACATCACAGCAGGATAGAGTAATGGATTCCCAAATTAAGGATAAACCATGGGAGCAGAAAACATTTGATCAGTTGCCATCCAAAGATACTTTGGAGCTTCCTGTAGGAAACCAGTACAAAGGTTTAGTTATAGTTGCACAGCAAGGGAAGGAACAGGAAGCTGTGGCAACTCTGACAGTCAATATTGTGAAGTTATAGGCCAGTGAGTTCCCACATGAAAGAGCAACAGATGACATAGGATGAAACTGAAGAGAATGTGGTACAGGAAGATGCTGTGGAAATTTCTATAGAATGCTCAAAGGAAATGGAGAACAATGTGCCCTCAGTTTAGAGGAAAATGATCTAAGAGAAGAGTTGCTTGATTTAATAGAGATGGACTGACATATTAAGACTGATGAAAGAAATAGACTACAGAAAGTCAATAAAACTCAAAAAGTTAGAAGTTTGATAAAATAAATGAACATTCATGCAATATAACAGAGATAAATAGGATATATTACTGTGCAGCTAAACTAATAACAGATAAACTCTTAGCACAAAAACACAGGGCAGTAAGGAAAGAAAGGGGAGAAATCATGGAAGTATTGAACAGAGAGAAGTATAAAGCAATTAAGACATTAGGTATCACTGTTAGAAGAATACAGAAGAGGGAACAGATAAAAAAAAAACATTCACAAAGATATATGTGATAAAACAATGCATAGTATTAGAAAAGATCAGGATCTATCATCCACTATCGTAAATAATAAACTAAAAATAGAAGCACAAGCAGAAAAACTTAGAAGATATGCAGATAAACATAAAGAAAAAGTACAAAAAAAACAACTTATAGATGACCCCAAAAAATTTTTATAGATAATTGGGAAACAAGGCAAAAGGAATTGAAACACCACCAAAATAAAGAAGAAATAGATACATTTTGGATAAATATATCTGAAAATCTTGTGGAACATAATAAGATGCTAAATGGATAGAAGTAAAAAAAGAAAGTATAAGAAGTTCAAATGTCCAGGATATGAAATGGGATGAAGTAATGGCCAGAGAGAATAAAACAAAGTTAAGAAAAGCCCCAAATGGAAAAGGCGCAGATGCGGTACCTAACTTCTGGCTAAATGTATTAACATCTTTACATGAAGATTTAGCCATGAGTAAGAATTAATTATATGCACACCCTGAACAGACACCACAATGGTTAACAGCAGGAAAAAACAATGCTCCTACTTAAGAGTGAACCTGCAAACTATTGCAAAAACTTTAGACCAATAACCTGCCTTCTAACAACATATAAACTATACATTGAAACTGATGCCAACAAAGTTTATAGTCATTTAGAAGAAAACTCAGTCATGGCAATAGAACAAAAGGGTAACAAAAGAAAGTCATATGGAACAAGGGATCATTTGTTGTTAAATACAGTCATAATGGAGAACTATAAAAAGGGGAAGAATCTAAGTATGGTATGGATATACTACAAAAAAGCATTTGACAGTATCCCACATTCATGGATAAAAGACTGCTTAAAAATATGTAAGATACACCCTATACTGATTGATTACAATACAGCAACCATGAAACAGTGGCAAACCACTTTGTAGTTAAGCCATGATAAAGAATAAATTATTATTCCAGGGATAAAAATTCAAAGGGAGCTATTACAGGATGTCTCTCTTTCACCGCTGCTGTTTTATCTTACCCTTAACCCATTAAGCTTTTTCTTAACAGATTAGATCATGGCAATAATTTGGCTCCCAGAAAACAACAAAGTAAATAGACTCCATACCTCCTTTTTGTAAATGATTTAAAACTGTGTAGTTCATAAGATGAAGAACTGGAAGCACAACTGCAAGTGGTCAAAACTTTTTCAGATGATAAAAGAATGTCATTTGGTCTTGATAAATGTGCAAAAGCAACTTTTAAAGCAGGAAAACTGCAGCACCAAGAAAACATCAGCTTGGGACAGGAACTCGATATAAAAGAATTTGAGCAAGAGAGAGTGTGTAAATATTTGGGAATTGATGAAGGATCAGCAATGAAACATGAACAAATGCAAATAAAACTCAGTAAGGAATATTTTAGAATACTAAAAATTAATACTGAAAACAACGCTGACATTTAGGGACAAAGTTTAAGCTATAAACCAATTTGCTTTGCCTGTCCTAACTTACAGTTTTGGAGTGAATGACTGACCCCTAAAGGTGTTGGATTTGTTGGACAGGAAAACAAAATGGATGCTTCATGCTCATCAAATGATTTATAAAAATCAGTGTATACCAAGACTATGTATTCCCTATTCTGAAGATGGTATGGGCCTCCTCAAAACTGATTACATGTATAGATCTGCAATCATAGGATTGCATAGATATCTGCTGACCTCACAAGACTCAACCATAGTGCAATTTTTGAAACATGAGGAGAAAAAGTCTAAGATGACTTCCCTACCTACTTTAGCAGAAGCATATCAGTGTCAACTGGGAGAGAAAATCAAACCAGAAGTAGATAGAAATCAGACAGCAACTGAATGTGCCAAAAAACAAACAAAAATACATAAGGTGAAGGATCAGATGAGAAGGCAAGGAATGTGGAAAATGCATAAATACAGTTGCAAATATAGAAAATATTGGAATAACATCATGTTGATCAGGATCGAACACAGGAATGGTTAAAGAGAGGTGAATTTCAACCAAAAGACAAAAGGTTAATATTGGTGGCCCAAGACAGTTTACTACACACACACTGGTTTACGAAGTCCATTGAATATGTGAGAGAAACAGACAAATGTAGATTTTGTAAAACAGAATTAGAAACAGTCGGACATCTTGCTGCTGGTTGTGATATACTAATGGCAGAAGGGCTGTATTCTGGAAGCCATAATAATGTGTCAATAACTGTTGCATTAGGGATTGTGCGAACATTATAATATTGAAGAAACTGAAAAACAGTGGAAACAAGCCACTACGCATTATAGAAAGTGATGAAATTTATATCGCATAGGATCACCCATTACCAACAGTTCAAAAAATAGATGTAAGAAAACCAGATATAGCGGTTCATGAAAAGAAGACAAAAGTAGCATTGATCACTGCAATTGTTACACCAAGTGACTAAAGTATCTTCTGTACAGAGAGACACAAAGTAAAAAAAAAACAGGATTTGCAGGCAGAAACAAGAGCAATGTGGAAGAAGGATTTACAGACAGTTCCAATAGTAGCAGGAGAAATGGGTCTTATAAAAAAGAATTTATAATCGTACTTAGAGATGTTACCGATATATGTAACTCTGTATGAACTGCAGAAGGAGTCATTACTGGGTACAATGCAGGTGCGTCAAAGAGCACTTCTGACTAACATCAAAGATTGAAACAATACTAATTTCATGAACTTGAATCATACTTTGACTTTGGAATGCGGTCCATTTCCATCATGGTATTAGAAACACAAAATACTTGGAGAAATTAAAAAGAGAGAGACCTTATTAACAAACACATGGGCAATCTCCAGAGTCTGGACCTAACCTAGTTTGGATGTGTTAAAGGTTGATCGTGCCTGTTAAATATGGTTGACTTCTTTGAGAAAGTTGCCAAGGCCTTGGATGAGGGAAAGGGAGTGCATAGCACTTATCTTTAACTAGCCAAGGCATTTGACATAATTCCCCACTCAAGTATTATAGAGAAACTCTACCAGTCAGGAATTAACCCCTACATTACCAGATCAGTAGCTAACTGTCTCATCAATTGGACACATGCTGTCAAAGTAGGTGACTTAACGTCTAGCAAAAGACCAGTCATCAGTGGCACACCTTCTATGCTGGGCCCCTTATTATTATTTGGAATTTATTTCTCAGATGTCCAGACATCTTGGACGGCCTGTGGCTGACCAAGTTCACTGATGATTGCAAACTGGGAGGAATCACTGAGTCCCTCAACAATGCTAATATACTATAGGCAAGGTTAATGCAGACAAATAACTGGTGCCATAGCCACAGAGTAAAGCTAAATGCAAAAAAAAAATGCATTATTATTCCCTTTGGGAAAGCTGACATCCCTGCTAATTACATTATAGACAGCAAACCCCCCCCCACACACACACACACGTGTAGACCCAGTGGTACATGATCTGGGTACTCAGTTCGATAGGAATCTGAACATTGACCACCAGATATCCACAGTATTAAGTAAATTCTTCTTTGTGGCACATCTTATAAGTAAAGGTATCACATCTAGATCTAAGGATGTTATAATTCCATTATACTCATCCCTCACCAGACCAATAACTGAGTACAATACTCCCTGTTGCATGTACCTTACCAGACACCTGCAACAACTGGAGACACCATAGAGGATTCCGACCTAGAAATTACAGGGTACACAGAAAAAGGCTTAAGTGGAAAGACTGAAAGCCCTGTCACTGCATTCTGTCTCCTACAGGTTGCTAAGGGAGACCTGTGGCTGGTCTACAGGAAAGTTTCTGATCCAACCCTGATGGAAATGCTACATATTTGTAAATAAAACTGCAAGAGGGTCACTCACTCCAGGGATCTTACCCTAGCCTCTGGCATGAATAGATCATGCCGAACATGTCATAAATCTCCCAGAGATTGCCACTTCTCTGGAACAAGATTCCAATAATTGTGAATCAGAGCCCCACCTGACCTTCTTCAAATGCAACATAGATAATGGATGGTTGACAGCAAATTCACTTCTGGGGTGGCACCCATGTCCCTCCTGCAAGACAGGAAGTTGGTATTAACTACCATAGACCCTTACCCCTACAGACTTCCCTCACTTAACCTCTGACAATTGGGGCAACTCAAGATAAATATAGCTAGGCTTGTAAGGGATCTAGGGCCTTTAGCCTATTGACCTCCTATGAACCTATGAACCTATATAAGTCATATCTTAGATATGGGTACATGGGCCACGTCCTGGGTAGTAGAATGACACATTCTATATTATACCCATTGCATTACAGACCACTAAGCATTTCATGGAGTGAAATCTCTTATGGTAGATAAACTGTTGTTTCTGTGTCCCTGGTGCAGCCTTGATGTGTATTGCAGGTGCAGTCATTCAAGGACTTCAGAGAAATGGAATAGTTCATGAAATGCATACATGATGTTGTTTCTCTCCTCTGTGGTTTGTTGAAAACACATGTACTCCTTCACATGCTGTAGCATGGCATTAACAAACTGGTAGATGCCAGAGATGCACCGATTGGGTCCTTAGATCGTTTATGGAATGTCCCTTTATCAGGATTATCAATGCTAATCATACATTGGTGTCCACATTATTGGGTATTCCATGAATCCCACAAGCCTGCATGTGAGGGAGACATCTATTCTAGTGCATAATTCCAGCACCTTCCCCCTCTCAACTGTCTATAAACTTAACTCTCCCACTTCATTTGCCCTCCACAATGTCGCAGACCCAGAAGTTAGTATTAACATACATAAACATTTTCTTATTAAACACAGTCGTATGAAGTAACCAGTCTTCAGACAAAACAGACAAGAGCCAAAGAAATGAAAAAAATCACTGAGAAGAATAATAACACCCTTTACAGTATTCTCATCTAATCCTCGGACATGCATTCACCATCTTTAAATATCTGCTATAATTTTACGACATAGTTCTTTTACATGGTTCTAATTCAGTCCTTTAATAATGCTTTATTCTTTTATCAATATGCTGCACATTTTCCAGTGTAACCACCTGGCAACATATTTCTCACAAGATGTTCTCTTTACTAATCTACTCTCTCACAAGTCAATAAAATAACTTCCTTTTGCAGCAGTATTTCCCCTGATTTTCACTTTCTGGTTATTGACAATATCACAAGGTAAGTACTTTCCTTTCTATTCAATTGTGTTCTATGTTTTATCATAACTTAACGCCATAAGCTTATTTGATTTCTATATCTCATTTAGCAAACTATAAAATGATTTAATAGCTTTGAGCATGACTAAAAATATGTTATTTCACCTCTTAAAACTCCTTCATCACACCTCCAACAATAAGCTTTTACAATTGTAACATATTTTTAGTCTTTGCAGTGTGTAAAAATATTTATGGGCACATTGTAATGCAAGTATCTTGAAATATTTTGACACCACAGGATACCTGTATATTAAATGTATACTCTCTGATGCTATTTCATTGTCATCCTGAGTTAATTCAGTTCTCTCCACATTTTACCATATCAGCAATAACAATAGATGCGAAGGTATGTTGGGCAAAAGACGAGGAAATCCTGTGTTTCATACAGCATTAGTTATTCCATTAAACTATATGTATAACTATATCAAAAGTCCATACACTTATTGTGTTTGCTCATCCCAGGAGTTCCACACTTTCTTACAATATAATTGTTAAGAATAGACCATTTTTGTCTTTCCTGTGTCCAAAACAACTTTTCTCAGATATTCTGACTTTTTTTCAACTGAAAGTTTTTCATAATTCATCCATGTGTTAAATCAAGTATTTAACAAATTTCTCATACAGCCCAGAGATTGTTTCATTACAGATTACATTTCTCTTCTATGTATTCAGCTGCCATATAACATGCTTCAACAATCTCTCATTTTGTACCTTAACTTCATAATACCTTTCCTTTTCCTTTCATGTTTCCAAACTGAAAACAGATATAGCAAGTTTCTCTACACTGTCACTTAATATAACCTACAGGCAGGTACTTTCAACCCTCCAAATTCCTTTAACTATACTACTTTATTTCAGGTTATTCTAGCTTTACTACTGTTCCACATATAATTCTGTAACATATAATAAAGGCTCATTACTATTAAAAAAAATGTATGCTGATTGGCCAGCGAATCAGTGTGACCATTACAAATCATGCATATACCAATAGAAAAAAGCCTTGTGAAGCACTATTAAGTGTACATACTTTCTTTGGTATATGCTGAGAAACAGGGCAAAATATTTAAAAAAAAAAGATTTGTTCTACAAAATTAACCAAACAGAATACTACCTGATTTTCCTTATATTTTTGTGCTGTCCCTCATTAAAACTGGTTTGATTTTTTAAACTGTTAAAACAATAAACAGCATTTTAGTTAAACTTGTAGATATGAAATTAATATAATATAAGTGTGTGTGTGTGTATACATAATTTGTATATATATATATATATATATATATATATATATATATATATATATATATATATATATATATATACACACACACACACACACACACACACACACACACACATATATATATATATATATATATATATATATATATATATATATATATATATATATATGTATACATTTGCTATCATAATGTGGAATAGCACTTACCCGAAACTCGCTTAGTCGAATGCGTGTTGGCAAAATTGCTGTAATGCTGAACTGAAAGTGATCAACATACATCAGCGAAAGTGAGTATTCATTCACTGATATGAGGTCGATGTTATGAATGGAGATTGCAGTACAGTGTGGATCGGGAAATTTACCCTTTTCCTCACTGAAGTGCGATCTTGGAGTTGGTATATTTGATTTGCAGGGGCTGTGGGGTTTGCAGGGGCAAAAACATAAATAAAAACACAGACTTTCCATATGGAAATTTCAGAAGTTTGAATGTTGATCATCGCTGTTGTCATGTTCGACATTGTAAACCTCTAACATGCCCACTTTCAAAGTAGTGATTCGAGTATTTGATCAGAAAATATTGTGATTTTCCACATTATAATAGTAAACCATACTATATATATATATATATATATATATATATATATATATATATATATATGTATATATACATACAACATACATACCTGGATCTACTTAATAAAATCCCAGTCCCATAAGATCGAACGTTACATCATCAAAACCACAAAAACGAAATATTGCATAAGCGAGACTATAAAACACCAACTCCCAAAACATTGAATCCCAAAATATGGAATACAGGAAGACAACCCAGATGTAGGGGGTCTACTTCAGAACACTGAAGACCCATATTATTGAATTACAAAACATCAAGACTAGAATAGCAGAACTCCAGTTAATTGAAAGCTTACATTATCGAAACCCGGAACATCAAACTTCCAGCTTACCAGAAGTCTGGTCTTCACTTAAAGGAACATTCCTGTGTTTAAAATAAGGCTACACTAAATCTGTCTTAGTGGTTTTAAATGGAGATCGTAGTACAGTCAGGATCAGGAAATTTACCCTTTTCTCAATTTAGTGCAATTTCGGAGTTGGCATATATAATATATGGGGGTATGGGGGGTGCAGGAGGCTTGCCCCCCTGCAGAACTGCTGAGACAGATTTAGTATAGCCTGATTTTAAATGCAAGATTGTTCCTTTAAGTGAAGACTGGACTTCTGATAAGTTGGATAGTTCGATGTTCTGGGTTTTGATAATGTAAGGTTTCAATTAACTGGGGTTTCGCTATTTCAGTTTGATGTTTTGTAATTCAATCATATGGGTCTTCGACATTCTGAAGTAGGCCTGATGTAGGATATCTATGCCCTTCACCACGTGGGGGGGCTGCTCCCCCAACACACCCTGTAGATTAAATATACCAACTCTGTGATCGCACTACTTTAAAGAAAGGACTGCAGTCTAGCGATCGATACACAACAACCACAAGAACAATAACTGTACTATTTACTACACCAAAATACCTTCATTGTAAATCTCCATCCTAAATTAACAAATACAAGTAAAAACTTTTATCTCTTTTTCAAATCACACTTACCCAAACTTCTCCAAAGACAACAGAATTATGCGACGTGAACTCCGCCATACTGTTTAACATGGTCACTATAAACCCTTAAAGACACTACTAAATAACTTACCTTATCAACTTTACCTACAGTTCAACATTCTGCACTATGACCTTCTGCAGTTTTGCTTATGTGATATTTTGTTCTCGTGGTCTTGATGATTCAACGTTCGATCTTATGGAATTTCAATTTTATGAAGTAAATCCAAACACACACACACACACACACACACACATATATATAAATATATATATGTATGTATATATATATATATATATATATATATATATATATATACATATATATATATATATATATATATATATATATATATATATATATATATATATATATATATATATATATATATATATATATATATATATATATATATATATATATATATATATATATATATATATATATATATATATATATATATATATATATATATATATATATATATATATATATATATATATATATATATATATACACACACACATATATATGCATTTATGTAATATTATTGAGTTTTCGGAAACTCAAAATTCATATGACAGAGACTATATGTTTGAGTTTCCAAAAACCTGAATGTAAAAAAGAAAGAAACCCTGACCCACCCCCCATCCACTTCTTTGGATGATTTGCGCAGTGGCCTCTCATATGCACATCATCCTCTTCAGATTGGCGAATGTCCTCAGGTGCCATGCTCTGTAAATATTAATTGCAAAACACAACAAAAAAGAAAATAATATCTATCTTGCAAAACAACCCCATTAAAATCAGAGCACAAGAGATTATTTTTATGATGACAATTTACACAGGGACTGAGAGAAAGCCATTATGGGCAGATTTACCCATGGCCCGATATGTCATACTCATAAAAAGGGTAATATTATTCTTTCCTGGTAAATTTTATATGCTTAGACACACACACACTCACACACACACACACACATACACACACATACACACACACACACACACACACACACACACACACACACACACACACACACACACACACACACACACACACACACACACACACACACACACACACACACACACACACACACACACACACACACGCACTCAGACTGCCCCATCTAGGGAACAGGCTTCCCATCCATGTGAAGCAGAGCTCCTCCCTGACCCGATTCAAGTGCAGCTTGGACAATTGGATGGGAAACCAGAAATTCATACCTGTTTTGGCACGTCTGTCTCTAATGGACACAGGTAACTTGTAAATGATCCATCTCCCAGGCCCATGCTTACACTTATCAAGTATCAGAGCTTGTCAGAGATTTGGGATGCATGGCTAGGCCCTTGTAGCCATTAGCCTTGTAAACACCTGTGAACATATGAACACACACACATGTCATCTGCATGGTAAAAATGTATTTATGGTCAAAAACGTATTTTATTGTCTGCATTCAATGATGTATATGAGTGGACACACCATGCCTTTGTACAAATGATGACAAAGATATCAGTGACTATTGCGGACAACAGGCACAACATATGACAACCTTCTGAGACAGGCAGCATGATATTTGGCTGAACACACATCAATATAATGAGTAAAACACTGAAAATAATGTGATATGTTCTAACAAAACAACTGTACACATATTAGTATGCAATATATCTGTTAACAGCAGTATTATATCAATACATCTGCATGCATTCTCATCCAAAATATCAATCAGAAGGCTTACAAATCAAATATTTTGGAACTTGTTTGCTGATTATGCCCTGCCGTTATTAAATGTGTACCTACTCAAGTGTCATTCAACCTAGGCTATAGCAGTGTTTTTTTGTAAGTGTTTGTAGGCAGAAACAATACCAATGTTGACCTGCAGTGTGTGATCATTATGAACTGCTACTATAAAATGGGTACCTGCTCAAGTGTCAGTCAATTTAGGCTACAGCAGTGTTTTTTTTTTAACCCAAGCATGCTGCGGTAGCGTTGTTGCCTCACAGTAAGACGTCCTGTTCGATTCTCAGCTAAAGCGTCTTCTGGGTGGAGACATACGTGAATGGGCGTACCTTCGTTGAAGGTTGTGCGTCAGGGCTGGCAAATCGGCACGTAAAAATCTACTGCCAATCATTAGTGGACCAGAGTTCCGCTGTGCCGACCCGTAACCAGGAAAAGCTGAAAGACACATCATCATCATCGCTTGGAGACAGGAATAATTCCAGTGTTGACCTGCAGGGTGTGTTCATTATGAACTGCTGTTGTCAAATGGGTACCTGCTCAAGTGTCAGTCAACCTAGGCTATAGCAGTATCTTTCCAAACACACACATGATGTTTGAGACAGGTACAATACCAAAGTTGAACTGAAGGCCATGCCATACAGTCTTTAGACAGGTGTGCTAACACTGTAACTGCAGACTCTTATTCACTTTGTGAAAAGGCAAGCTATGCATAAGACATCAAACATCAGAAAACACAGCCAGACAAACCAAGTGTAACAAACTATACATCACAAACAACATTCCCAATGCTTACACTTGTAAGCAAACCATTCACGTTATAACCAGAATGTCAGATGCACACAACAATCCATTCTTTATGTTGTGGATGTATTTATACAAAAATGCTTACAAATGGATCAAAAATACAAAATGCATCAACACTATTTTTATACACATTTGTAATGACAGTTACTGTTTGCTGATTTCATTTACCTTACTGATGCATGATGGGTATTACTGCATTCTAATTAATATACATGTATTTTTGAAAAGAAATACAGGACTAAGAACAGTGGAATATATATCTCAGTTCATAATATACATGAAATATTCATCCTCTCTCCCTCTGCTGCTCTAAACTTGTGCATCCACTCAATACACATTGATCTGTTCTGACTTCAGTCCTCATCATCTGAAATAAAAAAGAAAATATTTAATTAAATAACAAGGATAAACATTTCACAGTACATTTTGAAGAGTGTTATTCTGTAGAATAGTTTAGCATAATACTCTGTTGACATTATGGTATTAATTTCTTTGAGCATAGACTATAGGACGTGAGATTCAAACCTACAGATGTAACATGCAGTCAGTCTCTGAACTTGAGACCTACCTGCCCACCTAACACATCTCAAATATCAAGTCATGTTTTCTAGGCATTGAAAATAGTTAATGTTATGGCATCGTCTTGATGGGCGACGGTATACTAAGAATGATCTTGACTTAGGATTGCAAAGTGTTAACATGTGCTGCTCAACTGTTTTCAAATTACATTCATGTCAGCATTGTTTTCAGAGAAATAACAGTAATTGAAATAACACATTTCTCATTCAGTGTGACAGTGTCTTATAAGATCCAGCTTGTGTGAACAGAACCATACATGTTGCCGTACTTTATGGACAGAGAAAGGTATGTGTGAGGACCATTATTCCTTGAAATTGCACATTGAAATACATACATCTTCCCTGCCCTTCATTGCAACTGTTAGTGGGCTCATCACAGTCTTTCAAAATTACAGTTTGAGTCTGTTGTACAACTGACTTCAGTATTTTGTGACATAACAGTGCTTCACAGCATGTAAGCAAAATGCAATATTAACCTACTAAATTCCTCAGACATATAACAGGATTTATCAAGATGTCCTGGCACCGCTGTTAAATAAATGATGTTTACAGAATGTTACGAATTACAGATATATCAGTAGTAATCTGACAAATAACGGAGTTATTTGCAAGAACTCTTAAATTATAAATATAAATATAAATATAAATAAATATCAGTAAGTGTAGTTTGCAAAAAAAAAAAAAATGCTATGGGTATGTGACATCAGTATAACATTTTAAGATATGCATGTTCCCTTTCAAGACCTGAACACACACACTGCACAAAATGTAGACATGTTAGCTTGCATCCTTATAAGCTGAGCTAACACTCAGCATATGCTACTTATAATCAAATAGGTACTGCTCTTTAAGCATCATTGTTCAACAACTGACGTTGTTAAGCAATTATGGATTATGGCGTTATTCCTAGAAAAAATAGAGATTGCAATACACAACATAAAATGCCATATAAACTATTGCAATATGACTTTTGAAAAAAATTTTACAGTTGAAGTTAACCAAGGCAACATTTCCCTATATGGTTTTGAACCCACAACAAGCCAAAATATAGACATACTGGCCAGTTGTTTTTCAGGCCTAACTAAATTGTACTAGGCTTTCATTGTAGACAGTAATTACTACTGCTGTTTATTAGATATCCTGCAATAAATGACAAAATAAACAAAAATGCATACAATTTTTAAACTTCTCATTCATAGGTTCATAGGTAGGTACTAGGCTATCGGGCCTAGGGCCTATACAAGCCTAGCAAAAAGGTACCCTGGCTTTCACCACCCAAGAAAATTATTTTCCTGTGCCCCTGTCGAGTAGAGCCACAGAGGTGATTCCCCGGGGTGAATTTCCTATTTCACATCCAATCATCAAGACTTTTCTTGAAGAGTGCTAATGAAGATCTTTGTTTGATATAGATAGGTAGTCTGTTCCAGAGTATGGGAAGTCTTTGGGACAGGAATCTATCCCTTCAGCATGTTCTGTTTATTGTGGTGACAAGGTTTAAGTCTCTAGAGCATGTAGTTTGGAGGGATTGGGATTTCTTTAAGTGGAGCATGTCCAACAGCTCTGGGTTTGACATAGCTTTGTATGTTAGGCAGAGATCACCTCTGAGTAGGCGATATGCGACGGAGTAAAGCTGGAGTTTTTTGAGACAGTTTGCGTAGGGCATCTGTTTGAGGCTGGCAATCCTCTTTGTGAGGTATTTCTGTGGCCTTTCTATTTGTTGTAGATGTCTTGTGAGGTACATACCAAAGGGGAGTTGTACTCTATAATGGGTCTAATGAGTGATGAGTAGAGGGGAACAATGACCTCTTTTTTCCTGGATGAGAAACCTTTTGTGAAGAGGTGTGCCACATAGAAGGATTTCCTGACTACTGTGGCGATGTGATTATCAAAGGAGAGACTACTGTCCACCTGTGTCCCAAGGTCTCTTATCACACTTTCAATGTTAAGTAGACTACCACCTATGTGATAGCTCATGGATACAGATTTTTTACCAAAGGGGATGACAGTGCACTTTTTGGCATTGAGCTTGAGGCCATGGCTTTGACACCAGGCATCTGTCTCAGTGAGGCCCTTTTGTAGGATGTCCGCATCATTAGGAGTTTCAATTATGGCTCCTAGTTTGCAGTCATCTGCAAAATTTGTTAGCCAAAGACCTTCTGTGTTAGCCTGTACATCAGAAAAGTATATACTAAACAGGAGAAGACCCAGGACTGAACCATGTGGTACTCCACTTGTCGCTGGTCTGAAGTCAGATTTGGAGTCTGCTACTTTCACAGTGTGGGTTCTGTCAGTGAGCCAGTTGGCAACCCATCTTGTAACATAGGGATTTATACCTAGTTTAGTGAGTTTATCTATAATTCCAGAGTGGGGGGTGGTGTCAAAAGCCTTGGCAAGATCTAGATAGGCTGTGTGAACCACCTTACCCTCATCTACCGCTTTGGTGACTGCTTCAAAGAAGTCAATCAGGTTTAGGAGACATGATCTGCCTTTTACAAACCTGAACTGGGTGGGGTCCAGAGTTTGGAGATTATCAATGTCTTTGTTTATAAGTTCCATGATGATACATTCCATGGCCTTGCAAATCAGGCTTGTCAGGCTAATGGGGCAGTAGTTCCCAGGGTCCATGGTGGCTCCCCCTTTGTGGAGTGGGATAACCATCACTGTGCACCATTCAGTGGGCACAAAGTCTGAGGTAAGGCTATGATTGAACATGGTGCTTAGGTGGGGTGCCACTTCATTCTATAGTTCATGTAGAATGCAGCCTGGGATGTTTTCAGGTCCCATGGATGCTGTGTCCTTGGCTTTGAAGAGTGTGTTTTTTACCTGTGCAGCCATGATTACAGGAACTTTGCATTCTCCCGGTATAGCGATGGGCCCTTTAGGGGATGAGGGGGTTAAAGTTAGCACTGAACCTATCTGCCAAGATGTTGACGATATCAGTTGGTTCTGTATATTTAGTGCCATCGAGCTGCAACTTAGAGCAGATCTGCGTGTTGCCATAGAGATTCTTGACATAGCTATAGAATGCATTGTGGTTGCCATTAGAATCAGTGGCGATTTTGTTTTGGTCCATGGTGGCTCCCCCTTTGTGGAGTGGGATAACCATCACTGTGCACCATTCAGTGGGCACAAAGTCTGAGGTAAGGCTATGATTGAAATGGTGCTTAGGTGGGGTGCCACTTCATTCTATAGTTCATGTAGAATGCAGCCTGGGATGTTTTCAGGTCCCATGGATGCTGTGTCCTTGGCTTTGAAGAGTGTGTTTTTTTACCTGTGCAGCCATGATTACAGGAACTTTGCATTTTCCCGGTATAGCGATGGGCCCTTTAGGGGGTGAGGGGGTTAAAGTTAGCACTGAACCTATCTGCCAAGATATTGACAATATCAGTTGGTTCTGTATATTTAGTGCCATTGCGCTGCAACTTAGAGCAGATCTGCGTGTTGCCATTGAGATTCTTGACATAGCTATAGAATGCATTGTGGTTGTCATTAGAATCAGTGGCGATTTTGTTTTCATATCTAGCTTTGGAGGATTTTATGAGGAATCTCAGCTTCTTACTGAGGCTGACCAGGGAGTTGTTCCAGTCATGGGCTTTTACTCTTTTTTGCAACAGTTTCTTTCTTCTGTTGTAGAGTTTGTTTATGGCAGGGGGCCACCAGATTGGCTTCCTTTTTTGGAGGATAGCATCTTGGTTCTGTTAGGGATCCATGCACTCGTGTAAGTGCTTATAAAGTGCATATGTGTAGGATTCAGCAGTCATACCGCTATTGTCCATCTGAATGCGTGTCGTGAAGTTTGTCACTTCTGTCTTAAGAAGCATGAAGTTGGCTTTGGAGAAATTTTTTATGGTGGGTTCCCTAATGGGGGGTGGGGGCGGGATGTGGATGTCTAGGCTAATTAGCTTGTGGTCTGATCTGACCAACGAGGAATTGACCTCTGGTGGTACACTGGTGATAGTGCGGACATAACAACTATCAACACATATGTAACCAAAGATGTTTAACCAACATTACGGCCATTACCTGATATTAAATCATAACACCAAAATCAGTGTTATACCGTATTCTTATGATGTAAGGGATATTTCTTCAATTATGCTTTTTAACAAAGGTGTTATCAGTACTGTGTCAATTTACTATGGATCTGTGCTACCTATGGATCCTTAAGTATGCAGCTGCTTTCTGTAAGTTGTGCAATTAAGTGATTTAGTATTGTAATGTGAAATGCAGGCTGACTGTGGTGGCATGATGTTGTTATTTTTGGAACTGTTTTCAACATATATGTAATGGCAGGCATTCTAATCTCAGTCATGAAGTGTACAGTTACTTTAAATTATATTGTTTTTACAGATGTTGTATGATGCCATTGTTAATACTTTTTACATGTCATACCAGTATTTCTCACAGATAATGTTATACAGATGTTTGCATTGCACAGGGATGCACATGGTTTATTTTGGCATATGATATTCAATGACTCAGATGGATAAATGCGCTCACCCATGAGTCTTATCATGTGTGCAATAATATTATTCTGATCACCCACCATCCTAGGGGTGACAACCCCCCCCCCCACAGGAAAAAGACATCATCACTGATGGTCTCCACCAACATGGAAGGAGACACCTTGGCCATTCAGGAGATACTGTGTGGAGAAATGAAATATGGATGGACCTCACCAACATTATAAGTTAGGTTCATGTTATGTGTGATGCTCAGTGTGTACATCTAGTGGGTACTTGCCTTTAAATGCAATGTATGTTGCTGTTGTGGGGCAACACCAGAACATCAGTGTTTAATCTGTGTACTCCTGCACATGTGGCTTACCATGGCTCAAATGTCTGGGTCAGATGCTGCCATGTAGCCTGGGCCTATACTTGTGGTGGCATCCTATGTTGTCTACACCCATGACATCTGTCCCCTATGTCCTCCCACTCCTTCTTTGACAACTGGGGATGTCCTCTGCAGACATTTGTGGTTTTTGTGGTAGTTCATCCACACCTGCAGCAGGAAGACTGCCTTTTGCTTGAGTTAGCATGTTGTGCAGCATGGCACACACCATTATCATCTGTGCTGCCTTCTCAGATTTGTACTGCAGTGCACCCCAAGATGTGTCCAGACTTCTGAGCCTAGCTTTCAATACATCAGATACACACTCAATGGTATTTATGGTTGTTGCATGTGCTCTACTGTAGGTTTCCTGTTCAGGGTTCGATGGCTCATGGTATGGGGTCATTAACCACAGCTCAAGAGGATAACCACAGTCACCTACTGGGGGAGTTAAAACACTTTTGTTCAGACTGGATATTGTTGACAGGGGTATCCTTCAGTTATTATTTAACTAATTACCAAAATATTTTAAGTACGGTTGAAAATGAGTGCCAAGTGATATTTCAGAGGAAATCACGTAAAATTAAAAGGGATACTGATGAATATCACAATCAAAGGGTGTATCCCTTATCTAAAGGCAAGCGTAATAATTCAGAGCCAGTAGGTAACAATAACAGCAAGAATGGGGAGAAAGTGATGTCACCACATAGGGAGGCGCATGACAAGCACCCTTTGGAGGAAGGTCCGAGACAATCGGAGCGGTTGTGCAATCGAGAAGGAAATTTTCCACAGCAGAGGAGAGAGAACAGCGAGAGACATTTGGAGCAGGAAGCACCGCCAAAAAAGTGGGGATTTCCACAGAAATACCAAGAAGGTTATTGCCAAGGCTGGAGATAAATAGTTCAGGGGAGATCCCACTGTCGGTGTTCACCCAGAAGCAATCCCTCCAGAATTTCACCTTGTTAGAATGCAGTCCTGTGCCCACTTTCTCTGCAAATGGCAGCATCATGGACACTGCTAAGTTGTGTTGCTATGATGTTTGTTATGCTGCCATCTGGTGTACACACAACGTGGCAGTTGATGGATGGCCATCCCTTTCTGTTTATATATCAGACTGCTTCTGGATGTACTGGTGTCTTGGTAGGTATGTGTGTGCAATCTATTGCATTGAGTACATGTGGGAAGTTTGCAATGTTGTAGATCTGGTGCATTACAGTTCTTCACTCTATTGAAGTGAACAGAAAGTATATACAGTCATCCACTTTGCTGCACATTTCTTCCAGGAATTTTGTCAGGCTACAGCTGGCAGCTGTCTGAGATACTCCCACAGAATCCTCTATGTGCCTCTGGAATGTCCCAGATGCAAGTACACCAAGGATGAGACACACTTTGGTTTCAAGGAGGATGAGGTTTCCTCACAGTGTCTGCACAGACTTGTGTGGAGCACACATGTTGCAGACAGCCTACACCAGTTGTCTGTCTAGATGGTATCTGTCAATTTGTTGATGGTCTGACAACTGGTTTAGCTGCAGTCTTGCTCTGACTCTAGTTGGCTGCATTCTAGGACAGGCAGCTACATATGCATTAATGGCTTGCATCGCTGCTGCTTGTTGCAGCATATTAACTGCAGGTTGCATTGTTATATATTTTTTTCAATTCTGCTACAAATTTTGATGAAATTCATAGTATTCACATGAAATCCTTAGGGTTTGTAATGTATGCGGTGAGAATTTTGGAAAAGGATTTGGCCTAACTGTCTGTCACTTTTGAGTTGTGTTGTGTGCACATATCTTTTGGAGTCACATTGGCATGTGTGGAATCCCTAATTATCCTATGCCAAATACTTAAGTAGTCTGTCTGCCTTCAGCATATCTTTTGGAATCTCATCTGCAGCAGGTGCACTGGAGCCTTCCGTCAGCATGCTGCACTGTCCATAAATACCTTCCACAAACATTGTGGAATCCTGCCCAATGTCACTGCTTTGGACAAGGGCCAGAAACTCCTCCATCTCCATGAAAGTTGCCACAACCAATGGCCCAGTGCCCACTGACCTACCTTCCTGTGCCAGGTGGACATCTCTTTGCTCAGTGGCATGTGTAATGTCAGCAGCCCTGCAGCAAATCATTCCCTTAGTATGGCCCTGACCACTGAGTGAATTAATGTCCAAGCCAAGTCTTTCAGAGTAGAGCAAATCAGCAGTATAAAGATGGATAGTACCTCATTCTCTGCATTGGAGAACTTTTGTTTTCATGCAGTCTTTCCAACAGAGTCTAAAGTACTTTTATGCTTGCTGTTTTTGTCATTCCTTTGAAGGTATGGAAAGCACTGGTTTAACATCTTGCTTGTGACTGGGCCTGAAATTTTCTTACACCACCAGTCACCCCCTTGCTATATATCATGCTATTGGTTGTCTGATAGTCAGTATATCTCTACCCACACCGTTTAAAGTCATATATATCTACCAGTACCATCCAAAGTTATATATCTCTACCTGCACTGTTTAAAAAAATGTCAGGCACATAAATTTATTGAGCAAATGTCACCCACAGTACATTACCTATAAAACTGCAACTCAACAAGATGATGCAACTGTTTTCTGTCATGGTTAAAAATGTTTTTTGCACATGAGCTATACATGTAACCTACATCCCAAGCAATTGTTTTTATTCAATCATAGCACAAGTCCAGCCAAAATGTGTTGAAATGTGCTCTTGGCATGTGCTGTGCTTAAAAACCCTTCAGCCCAACAATTGCCTTACCTTGGCAGTACACCTAGAAATATACCTTTCAAAATCCCCTAAAGATATTTGCCAAGTTATTTCATTATGTAGATTAATACAACAGCAGTTAGCAGCAGCCATGCATGACAAAGTCTACTTATAAAAAGTATCACTTGCCTAGTACAAGGTGAGACTTAGTTTGCCTTTAAAAGTCATCTGAGATTCATCTGCCACAGGTTTACACGTTGCTGCTGTATGAGTGCTTCTGTAGTGTGATGGGACTCAGCACCTTCCTTCCCTCACACTTATATCATGCAAATTTTTATTACCTGGGTGCAATAATTATGACAATTAGGGCTCAACTCATTATTGCTTCTGAATTACTCACTTGGAATGTGAAGTTAACTTGCTAAGTACTGGGCCCAATTTTACTGCTTGCCATGTCCGTGTCTGAGGCCCTGTGGCCTGCACTGCACATAAGCAGCACACACCATGTTTCTAGGGGGAGAACAATAATTAAACATATAACCTTATGGAAAAGGAGTTGCTGCAATGACTGCTTATGTAAAAGCAATAAAGGGATACAGAACAGCCATGTTTACTCCTTAAAGTGCCATTGAGAAGCATAATAATAATAAAGTACATATTTTAGCTTGACCCACCCCTCTGCTGCACAAATGAGATGCTGGGTGTTTGCACAGAAGATAGTACATATGAAAATAGGTGTGACTGCGAAGTATCTTCCATTTTTCCCTGCTCCTTTTAAGTGAGTTACCATTGCTGGAGAATGAGAAGGTATTGCTCCTTTATGAGAACAAATACCATATGTGGAGGAGACTAAATCTTTCTCCACTCCAAACAGATTACAGCAAAGGCTCTGGGGATTGGGGGGGGGGGGCTATCAAGGCCAGTCACATAATATACAATAACTGTGTGATGATATGACTATACCCAGACAGGAGGTGTAAACAGCAATACATACTGTATCATGTAGATATGTGATTACTTTTCATGCTACAACTGCCTTGACTTTGTGATGTACACACAATGACATGCCCTCATCTGCTATGCTTTCCCATGTTTCACTTGTCCTCTTCCCCTGTGTTCATCCCTACAATTCATGTGTGTTGCCCTTTTCAATGCACATGCTTTCCAAGAATAATTATTTATAATGCAGTCTGATTACTAACAAAATGTCTATTCAATATGCCTACAACAGGTTTGTACACTAACCTGCACTGACTGCACTTTTTTATAATGTGTTTGAACTTTTACATCACCTAATATTGAGCCCTATTAGTCACTGTGGCTGTCCCCACAATCCCACAGAACTAGTCTGCTCATAGGTAAACAGGTTTGTGTGTCTGCAGGGATTCGTGCTGCTTTACATGGTTTCCTGAAACTGTGATTGTATTTGTGTAAGTGTGATGCTCTGTATGCATATGCAATTAGTGTTGCTGCTCATTGGGCAAACCCATAAACTTGTAGGCTTCACGCTAATCCTACACAGAGTTTATTGAATACTCAGGCAAGTCTTGATATTTTAAGATATAATCAAAATCTTTAATTACATTCTCATGTCTTCTTTCCTTACAAACACTTGCACCTTTTCGTTCATAGTATAATCCATTTCTCATATATGTTTTCTTTTTTTCATCTTTCTTTCAAAGCAATCAATAAATCAGTCCAGTAATTGTATAATATTCTCATGCCATTATTCATTCCTAATTAGTTTAATCTCATCTCTTCCTTCTCTGTCATTTATCACTCAGCAGTTTATCTTTTTAAGTCTTCATCCATTTTACCTATCTCTTCTTAAGTTCCAAACAGCATCCAGATGCTAGAAAGATCTGTAAACCCTTTTATATCTTTACCTGCATAACTTTTTTGACATATTTGAAAACTTGAAACAATCCATTTGGTTGTTACCCAGTCCTTATGATAAGCATTTCCTCTTACTTTTTCTAACTTCAGAATCCCCAATTGCAAGTGTTTATTTATATATTCCAATATCTTCACAAGTGGCTCTTTTTTATTTTCCTTCACTACATCACAATTAAAAATATTCCACAGTCACCATTTCCAAATCAATAACAGCCAATTCTCTGAATTCCTTAAAAATGTCACAGTTTGCTTGTACATAAACCATTACTTTTCTAATAAATCTACATCTGTCTTAATCTTATATATAACACCATCCTACTACCAGATACCAATGATATCTTGCCTCAAATTATTACTTTTGCATCCATAATAAAGCCACTATGCCTGAATACCTGCTGACTCTAAAGTTTATTATATTGTCTCATTTCACAATATTTAAAATTGCTTTCTTTTCCATTGTGCTGTATTTAATACTGAATAAACATATATCTTTTCACTTCCTTACATAATTTCAGAACTACTAATCTCCATTCAACATAACCTAAACTCTTAACATTCAAAGATGCCTCATCAAGATTATCCATTTTCTTTACCTTTTATCATTTCCTGTTTACCTTTTTTTTCTGTTTTGGGCATGCATTGATAAAGAACTACTTTCCAAAACTCTTGCACTCTATATCATTACATTATCTGTCACTCATTTCCCCCTCAGGAATCCTGTACTTTTTACATGCATTTCTATGACTGGTTTCACTGTTTTCATTATCACAAAATAACACTGTATTACCCCGTTATCAACAAATCTATTTGCAGTTGTACTTAAACATTTCTCCATTTCATTTTATATACATTATTGTTTTAATTCACTTCATTTTCTTTGACACTTCATCATTGTTTTCTGTTCTGAGACTTGCATACCACTTCGATCTGCTACTCAAAATCAAACAAGTGAACTTTTTTTTATATTGAGCAAGTTAACTTATATTCTTTTCTTGCATGCCGTTTTCTCCAGTGTCACTACAATGCCCAGAAGAAAGCAAATTAATAAGATGATTAAATTTGCCAATATATATATATATATATATATATATATATATATATATATATATGTATATACATATATTAGACCACAGGGAAAACTGGTACTTATGGGCAGCAGAGCTGCTGGCTGAGAATCACTAAATAGCAAGGAGAAAAGAACCATGTACTTTGGAGAAGCTCAGTTGAAATTTAGAGTAATCAAACAATTATAACTTGATTAGAAATCAAAACAAAGATTGATAGATTAGTATTAGGCTAACTGCCTTTTGTGCTCCAATTTTTTAAGCCTAGTCAATTACCCCATTTGAGAATCAAACTTTGCACCTTGCGTCTGCATGGTAAACACCTTAACCATTCTGCCATCCTCCCACCCTTTTATTGAAAAACAAATAGATTAGTGATTTTGCCCTTGAAAGAGCTTCACCAGATCTAAATCCAGTTTACATGACATTCAGTATTTATCAGTTTTAAAACAGAAGTCATTGTCAATGTACTCAAGCTGGGGTCATAAATATATGTCATAGGCTGTTCATCCAAACCACAATACCTGTTCTGCATATCTACTAATACTGGTAGCTAATAGGTTATAGCTTATGCGCTGTATTCCTATCCAATGTGGCTAGTGCCTAATTGATACAGGCACTTTATATAAATCTTGTCCCTGCCTATGAATAACTATTAGTACATCATTGTATCTGTGATGTGATAAGTAGATATAATTTGCCATGTTTAAATGGGGCAACAAGTACTAAAAATATGTGACAACCAGTCCGATTAAAATCCTAAAGTATTATAATATAGTAATCATAACTTCGGCTAGTCAGGATAATCTGGCTGAAAGTGTGACTGAGAGCACCTACCTTGTCTCCGTTATATTAGGTATCACACCACCCTTTCCATGACAGGATTAATTCAACTTCTAGTGATATATCAATTATAAGTGTGTTCAGAGAAAAAAGAAAGTGCTCTGTATGTGCTAGGTCTAAGATAAACTGCAGCAATCTCCGACAGTGAACCAAACGGGATTAAATGAGAAAAGAGTTAACTGACTTCTATTTCTGTTTGTTCCATCTAAATGCTGTCAGAGCAGGTACATTATAAGAGGTTGTCAGTAACATGTTATAAGTCCTAGTTGCCATAGTAGGAATTTTTATAAAACAGCAAAGTGTCATTTGCACCATGGGAAACAGTGAGCCTCCAGTAAGTGTCTTGTACCAGTGCCTGTTGCAAAAAAACATTACAGTGATGTCTAGGGAGAGTAGAAAATATGCAACTGTAAAAATTGCCTCATACTTGGCAGTATACTGAATTTACTTGATCATTACATATAAGCAAAATATTAATCCAGCTATAATTGAAACAAGTAGAAAATAATTCATAGATTAATACAGTATAAAGGAACGTTATGTATAATATAATGCTAGATCCACTGCCCATAGTCTTACATATAAAGCAGTGCAGATGTTACAGGTTGCAAACTAACACACACTGAGTCTATGATGGGAGGGATATCACAAATGTGTGAATGTTTGTTGAAAAGAGACTTAAACTAAATGTGGGAAGTTAGGGCTAATTAATAGGAAGTGGTGAATCTAATCAGTTCAGGAAGGCAGCATTGCTTCAGGTCACATAAACTGAGGCTAGGGTTTACTACATAAACTTAGAGATATTATGGTAGGATGACTACACTGACATGAAGTAAAAGGTACATTTTGGTCTTGAGAAACCATCATGAAACTGATGCAAGTTAGGAATAAGAACATAATAATAAACTCAGGAGTCTAAATCACTTTTGCGTAACTACCAATAAGTAGGTGAGGCTTGATCAGATCAGTGTAGAACAGTACAATGGCATTAAGTGTATCCATATAGTTAACTCCAGTAAGTAATAAATATGTGTACATGACAAAATTGATTATGAGAACAGAAAAAAAAAAATCAATGGATTTATCAACATTAAACATTGAGTGTATGTGAACTGGTATTAAAATCTTGCATAACTTAATGCAGGAAAGTTTTAATGCTTATGCTTACTAGTAAAGCTATTCCTGACAAATACATAGAAATTTGAAATTAGATTGCTCTATTTTAGTAGACAGTGCATACCTCTCAACTGTAGAGACTTTTGCAGAATGTCCATAGATTTACCTCATATTTTTGGTCTGTTTTCCATAAAACTGCGGTTTTCTAGCAAATTAGTGACTGATCATTAAAGACTGAAGTTAGAATATAATGGCAGATATTTGAGTTTCAGACTTCATACCCTTCAGAAAATTCATAGGTTCATAGGTTGGTACTAGGCTATCGGCCCTAGGGTTTGCACAAGCCTAGCCACAACTATTCCCTGGCTATTTCTTCCCACAATATTTATTTCCCTGGACCCCTGTCTACAAGGTGACTGACGTGATCGCCGGGGTGAATTTCCTATCTCCCATCCAAGTGTCAAGGTTCCTTTTGAAAAGGGCCAAAGAGGTGGTCTGTTTGACATGTATGGGCAGTCAGTTCCAGAGTCTGGGGAATCTCTGGGTCAGGAACCTATCCCTCCAGCATGTTTTGTTCATTGTGATGACAAGGTTTAGATCCCTGGAGTGTGTGGCTCTGAGGGATTGGGATTTCTTTAACTGTAGCATGTCCAACAGTTCTGGGTTTGACATGGCCTTGTATGTAAAGCAGAGATTGCCTCTGAGTAGACAATAAGCGACAGAGTATAGCTGGAGTTTTTTTTTTTTTTTTAGACGGTCAGCATAGGGCATCTGTTTTTTTCCTGTGATTCTTTTAGTGAGGTATTTCTGCAGTCTTTCCAGTTGTTGCAGATGATAATGTAAAACCTGTTATTCTATTAACTTTCTAAGTTGGTAAGAGCAACATTTAAAAATGTTCCTATGTTTGGTGCTTTGTCCCACTTTTATTAATGGTTTTGTCCAGATTTCTTGCTCTAAGATGTTGAGAGGTATGATGGCAGTGTTACCTATAAATTTAAAAGTGCTTTTAAGCCAGTACGTTAATTTATCTAATTTTTTCCTACATGATCCTGTTGTAGTTAAACAATGTGAATATAATGCTAATAAAAATGCAATGAAGGAATAAAATAAAGGATCTAACTGTTAGTGAAGACCATCATGGTCCAATTTTCTATGAAGTAGTTTGTGTTGAGTCCTGGGTGCCAGTAACCTTTTAGGCAAATGTTCCACTATAAGTTCCTTTTTCATAAGTATAGCACCTGCGTTGCCCTCAAGTAGGCCAGTTGTTGCTTTCACCACTATCTGGAACACACATTTCTGAAAGTATCTGCAGTGTACTGCATCTGGCTAATGGATTATTAAAATCTTTTGGTCATATGTCTTATAAGTGTATAGTAGCCCTTACCTTTAGGGGACTGATAATCTTGCCAATGCAGAATGCTCTACATGCTGTACAACTGGCCCTGTAAAGTACAAACTTGCTTTTGCAGTCATCTCTCATTGTGCTATAATATCTCTTTTTTTGTGTTTGGACAATACAACTGGTTTATCTTACTCATAAATTCACAACATCTGCATCCTGGAAGCATACAGGGAAAAGTGCCAGCATCTGACTCCTTAGTAGCAAAGCATGTCATTCTGCCCAGCTCCTAATATAATGACCTTTATGATAGAAGAAAGTAAAATCAAGGTCAAGTATATTACTACTGGCCTGGTTTCCATGGATAATGCACCAATTTTCACACCTAGTACAGTACATTCTCAGTTAATTGGAACTCTGGAAGTCAAGCAACCAGAACATTCAAGCAAAAAGAAAAACATTGAAGATGAAGAAATACAATACAATTTTCATGTGTTGCACTTTCTGTCCTCCCCCTCTGCGGAAACATACCTTACATTTTTAGAGTTTTAGAGTTTTATAAAGGAAGATAGGAATAAAGTCCCTCTCTCTCCAACCTAAGAACAAGTCAAACCAAACACATAGTATAGGGTACAGTGCTAACAAGGCCTATTTTTAATAGTAACTCTCAAGAAACTACAGTTATCTGGCATCTGTCAATCCCCATGGATGCCGGTTAGCCGAGAGCTTATTGTACATTGTATTTCCAAAGAGTCCTTTGAAAATGTAAGACTCATACTTCTGTCATCTCTCTGTTTGTCAGTATCATTCTGTGACCTCACTATATTAATTTGTTCTGTTCACTGTGGACTGAATAGAGCTGGGTTCTTGTTCTGTTTTATGATTGGAATGTGACCAAGTATGTCTTTTAACAGGTATTCACTGTACCCACTTTTAAGAAAGTCACTTTGTAGCTTGTCCAAGTTATGTAGAAAACATTATTTCCCCAGACATGCAAGTTATCCTTATCCCTTTTGACTTTATAACATTTTTCTTTGTGATTTTAGTGTAAATACTGTTTGCATGTAGCAACAGATTAACTTGTGTGAGTGTTGTAAACAGGCAATTGTTTACACTGTATCACCTTCTTTTTTGTAAATGGTGAGATCCAGAAATTCTACCTTTTTAAAGTTGTGGTGTTTAGTGAAATGTATAACGTTTGTTGACCTTTTGTTTTGTCAAAGAATTCCTTAACTTTTACAATGAACTGTTCCATGAGATGAAAATATCATCAATAAAGCAATAATAACAGTTCATGTATGGGAAATACTCAGAGGTATAGATGGCTCTAAGGCTATGTTTACCAGTCTTGGGGAAATTATTGCTCCCGTGGCACTTCTCCTTGTATGTTTGCACCATCTCTGGTTAAAATGAAAGTAGTTGTTAAGTACTGTGTCCAGAAGCTCAGCTATTGCATGCATTTCCTTGGGGTTGGTGGAAGTCCTACTGCTCATAAAATCTTTAACTGCTACAATGCAATACTCATGTGACAAGCACCATGCCTGGCTTTATCCTAACTTCTCTAACCTTTCTCAGAAAGTCAAGAGTGTCCAAGATGTAAGATGGAGCATGTTTGGCAACATCTTTTATTTTAAATTCCAAATAACTCAGTGGGGGCTTAGAAGCAGAGCCTTCTCCTGCTACCACTGAATGATATAGGGAGGGGGTCAGCAAGTTTTTTGTGTAGTTTGGGGTGCCAAACCTGGAGTATCCTCGGGTGAGTGACTGTGAGAAAATTAACATTATCATCGAGTAGAGAGCAGCAGTTCTTGTGTTCACCATTCTGTAGGCTTGGATGACATATTTGTAGAAATCCTGATTTCCTAACATTTTCTTAGTTTTCCGGTTATAGGAATCAGTATCTGTGATGAAGATTCCCCCATCTTTGTCTGCCTTCATCTCTCTCCTCCTTTTATCGGTGCTTTAGTGCTGCTAGATCATTCTGGGGCAATATATAAAATTTTCTCTTGCAGGGCTTGGTAAGAATTCTGCGAATGTCCTTCTCACATTTCTCTGCATATGTCCATATAGTTGAATGAAGTAGTGGGCAAAATGTACTTGGCTTCTTTCATGTAGTCTCATACCTGATGATTTCATTCCCTATTTCTTGGTCTTCATCCTAACACATCCAAATTTCACTTTCCTTTTATGAAAAAAGATTTTCCAATTCAGCTTCCTTCAGAACAGATTAAGGTTGGTAATTGTGTTAAACGTGTTGCTACTGCTATGGGGTAAAATGTCAGCCCCTTTTCCAGCATTTTGTTTAATTTTCAGTCAGTGGGATCTTGGAGTGGTTCCATATTTTGATTTTGTGTGGATTGTTGGGGGGCTAGACTGAGTTGCCTGAGGTACCCGTCAAGGGGATGGTACTGTTCTCCTGAGTAGTAATACTGATGTTCCTTTGCTGTCTTGTCCAGATTTCTTTGTCTGTTGGACAATCCGACTGACCTCTTATCCACTTATTTCATTTAATGTGGCGTCAAGCACAACCCATGCTTCCTATGCGTTAGTCCATATTACACTTTAATTCAAGCTTTTTTTACCACATTTATAGCTCAAGATTTTCTTAGAAAAGTATCAGGATCACTTTGCTAAGTTTCTAAAGTTAGAAATTGCGGCAACAGTCTTTTTTTATTGACACAGTCATATGAAAAATAATATATCAATTCCATATATCTTTAACAACATTTTTGTTAAAGCATTTAATGAATTTACGTGACAAATTTTGATTTTCAAAATTATCATCTGCAAATGTATCAGATTCCACATGTATCGGTATTCTTAAATTTCATGTTTTTAGCCATAAGGATTTAACCATTATGTCATAGACAGTGCATCTATTCAAAGCAGTGCCTTATTTTCTTCTCATGTTTCTAGAAGATGTTTACTCACTTTTTTCTTCAGTATTATTTCCAGCAGCATATCCTATAACTTGAGTAGGATAAGATCGTTTTACCTGCAGATCCTGTTATTTTCTTCTGACTTAATGCATGATACTCTCTTTTTTTCATGTAGTCCAACTTTCTGGATACTCTGCATTAGAAACTACATAACTGGAAACCCAATTTCCCTCAGACATACAGTTTCCTTAAACCTCAACAGATAATTATTAAAAGATTTCACTCCAATCTTCCTTTTTTTCCATCAGCTGTCTTACTCTTATTATTTATTTGCTGAAGAATCTCATCAAATAATCCTTCTCCATTGAAACAAGTTACAATATGTTTTACTCCTCTGAACATTAAACTGCCAGAGGCTATCTGATGCTCTGCCTCAACTTCTCGACGTGCTTCTACAAGTTTGCTCTGCAGCAAATATCCTTCACCCACTCCATAAGTAGAAGGAAAAGGAGACTGTCCCCTGTTGCCCAGGCCAAATTCTCCCTACTTAGTATGAATACTACCTTGAGTCTTTCACAAATACAGGCCCTGGGCCTAGTTGGACCATCCCAGTCAATAACACACGTGAAAATAAAAATAAGTAAATGTGAGCACTGCAAATCTAGCTGGCCATGAAACTGTAAACATGAGCTCATGCCATTGAGTATTGCCTTCTTCAGTTCACATTGATGCTGCATTACTTGTAATTTGTTAATATTCATGCCACCAAATGGAAATTCTTCTGTTTTTATACCTGTAACTATTGATATAGTGTGGAAGAAAATATTCTAATAATTAGACAGAGAGAGAGAGAGAGAGATATGTGCATATATATATATATAGTTATATATGTATTAAATGCAGCCTTAACAAATGCTTCAGTGTAAATAGCCATTATTGCATACCTACTATATCATATTGCAATATTATTTGAGGCATGGATCAGTACTTGAAGGTATTTACAGATAATATGAAGAGCAAGTTTTGTCAAAAACTTTTTTGGTAAGTTTTCACTAGAATCCAGACAGTGAGATTTATTTATGTAGATTTTCACAATGGCATTTTTATTATTAAATATTATTTATCATGTATTTTGGAAATGGCAGTAGCCAGTGAGAAACAATAATGATTTGTCTTAAGTTGTTTTTGTAGGTCTACAATAAGAACTGGCTTATTGGGAAATGTAGCTATGAAAAATATTGACATGAAGAAAATCCAGATGAAACCCATGCATTGGCAATAAAATACAACAGCAATGGAGATTTCCTCAACAGGTGATCTGAATATTTAAGCAATGGCCATGGCACAAAAATAAAATTAAATAAAATCTCTGTACTCCTATATGACTTAATTAATTCCAGCTACTGTTGTCAGCTTAAATGTGAGCCTTCATTGTATTTTCTGGAATATTCATTAATTTGATAAGCCTTGTAAGAACATCACTATTCAAAAGGTCTCATTTTCTTTTCCAGCTTGATACAGTCACTGCTATCCATAAAAGTCTTCCAAAACCAATTGGTAATTGCAATAAATTATAGTGAACTGTGTGCCTGCTTTCCAAATGGGCAATTAACTTTAGCAAACATGTTTCATTTCAGTGCAGTATTCCTCTCATCAGACAATGAATGACAACAGGACTTGTCAGCATATGAATTAGCAAAACTAGGAATCATGCATTTTCTTGCACAGTATTTCTGAAATTTTCTAAAATGCATCATTAAAAAAGATAGACTCAAGCTCAGGTATAAAAATCAAGCAGATGTAATCAGTAGCATCTATCCCATTATTTGTACGTTAGTGCACAATGAAACATAAACATGAAATGGCTAAGCACACAAACAATTTCTGATAAAAACACATTCCATGTTAAGACACATATTAAGGCTACAATAATTTATTGAGCTTCTTTATGACAAAAACACTGAATAAAAATATTTAAAATAACATGTTGGAACAGAATTTACTAGGTAAACAATGAGATAAGATGTGGAAACTAATCATATTTGTTAGTAATTTAGTCAGAAAGAAAGAATAAATGTCATTAGGAATACATGGGGAAAAAAGAAAACATGACACATAAAGTCTGGGAAGATCAATCTTGTTATTTCAATTTCACTTTTTAAATTTGGAAATATGCTGTAACAATTTTATCCTTAATGTCTTTACTGAGAAAGCCTACAAGTCACAATTGTCTGAGAAAGCCTACAAGTCACAATTGTCTTTTGAAAGAAGAAGCAGGAACACTGTCTGCAAGAGAAAGTCACGGGATGTGTAAGTGCAGAGGGACACAAATCCCAATCAAATGGAAAAGATCATTAATTACGCAAAGTCTTCATTTAATCTACTAAGTAATTAGCTGTCAGGGAAAAAAGTATTTCTGCACATAATGCAAGCTAGTCAGTATAAATGTTTAATAATTTTAAGGAAATGTACGACTGGGAAACTTGTCGTTCATCAACTTACTTAAAGTGCAAAGAAAGGACAAAAAACAAAGAAGGTTGCTGGTTTACCTTTAGGTGGAAGTTATAGTACTTAAACTAAAGCTAGCACCAGACCTGCGGCGTAAGCAATAACAAAAGTCATACTAACAAATGCTTTATCTAATTTACTAATACCTCATTCAGTGTAAAAAGCATGAGGTTCTGTGTGATCAAGGTAAACTTCCCATTTGCCATTTTCCATAGAAAATCACTGCTGGTACAGTTTCTAAATGTTTGCCTGCCGCAACTTCCCTTTTTTTTTTTTTTTTTTTTTGAAAATTCTTACTTCTTATTTCTTTTTAAGATCATGGCATACGAGGGGGGAACTTACTCTTAAATTTTTAATCAAGGTGTGTTCCTGATGATGGTGGAGAAGGCACTTAACTTGACTGCTGTTGCAAAAGAATTTCAGAAATATTCATTAGCGTACAGACATCAGAATCAACTTTACTAGTCATACTAAATTGGTACAAGAATATGTGAGCATCCATTAACATATAATTTGTCAAAATGGTATAAAAATAGCTGAGTATCCTCTAAAAATAGTTTGCTAATACCCATTGTGATTAAACAAATACCATTAATTGTAGGTGTCAATACAGCAGAATTCAAAAGACAATAAAATGTTTTATTGTATACAGAAACAAGACATACCATGCTGAATCCCAAGGAAAGTGAAGCTACTGAACATGGTAGTCTTATATGGTGTTGACCATGCTATGAAGCATATTTGATTTACAATTAATGGCACTCACAGAGCTGTCCTTATCCACAAAATAAAATGCAAAAACAACATATTTTTTGTACCAAAAACTATTAATTTTGCATTGTGTATGGTAAAGAGGTTATGTCTGGCTCCAAAGGTTTGTTAGTTACATTGGCATACGACTGTCACCAATACGCTTAAAATGCACTCTCACTAGCATGACAGAGAGTTTTTCAATCTTACAGATTTTGCTAAACTTATTGTTGACAAATCAGAAATCATAGAAAATCTACTACAATGGTAATGCAGACATACCATTGTACTTATATGTATGTATAGTATCAAACATGAGACTTGTGCTGTGTTGCTCATACAATGTACTGAAGGATCAATATTCAGTGTCTTTTCACAGCCATAAACAGCCATGGTGCAGAAAGGGTTCCACGGCACAATTACCATGGACAGGGAATGCTCATTGTATGTATGTTGTGCAGTCAGTAATATAAATCTATATTGCTGAATAAACATTGGAGGATATAGAGTGACTCAGATTGCTTGAAAACAAGTAACTTTCTGAAAAACAGCTTCCCACCTGGATGTATGAACACATGTATAGATACTGTGATTTAGTAACTAAAAATATGTGCTCCTGCAATTAATAAAACAGTTTTGTATAAATTCTGTAGACCAATGCATTTTCAGAGTAGGCTGGGCAGTATTTGAATTCGTTTGATTCAGCAAACATCTGCAATATCTCATCTGCCAGTGTCATCTCAATTTGATAAGTAAATATGTACCTACTGACTTGAGCCCCTTTGTGAGACAAGCGCGCACCCGTGCGCACGCGCACACACACACACACACACACACACACACACACACACCTTTGGAGCATCTTATAAGGGATCTCAGCTTCTTACTGAGATTGACCAGGGAGCACCTCCACTCATGGGATTTTACTCTCTTTTGCAACAGTTTCTTCCTTCTGTTGTAGAGTTTGTTTATGGCAGGGGACCACCAGATTGGCTTCCTTTTTTTGGAAGATAGCATATTGGTTCTGTTTGGGATAGCATGAGTAAATGTAAATGTGTAAGTGCTTATATAGTGCATTTGTGTAAGATTAAGCAGTCATAACTGTATTGTCCGTCTACATGGGTGTCATGAAGTTCACCACTTCTGTCTTAAGAAGCATGAAGTTGGCTTTGGAGAAATTTTTTACCATGATTTCCTTAATGGTGGGTGGTGGCGGGATATCTAGGGTGATTAGCTTATGGTTGGATCTGACCAACGAGGAGTTGATTTCAGGCATGGAACACCGGTCACTCATGTTGGTAATGACTAGGTCTAGGATATTGTTGCCCCTTGTGGGGGTGTGGATAAGTTGATCCAGAGCATTGGAATTTATGAATTCCAGAAAGCGTTGAGCAAAGGAGTTGGTACATGAGTAGTTTTCCCAGTTAATGGTGGGGTAGTTGAAATTTCCCATTATTAGGGTGTTTGGTTGAACCCTAATATTTTCCAGTATATATCAAAAAAAGAGGAGTGGGAATCCTGGGGCATGGTGGGGGATCTGTAGCAAGCTACAATTTGGATTGCAGTTTTGCCCAGAGTTAGTTGCACTTGGATAACCTCAGATGCATTATGCTGCATAACTAGCCTGGAAGTGTGGATATCCTTAATGAAGATGGACACACCTCCGTCTTTGTTGTTCTGGTCCAGGTTAGATGGCCTAAAAGTGTGGTATGAGATATAGCCTGGTAATACAGGGGTGCTCTCTAGAGTCTTGAACCAGGTCTGTGTCACTGCACAGATAATGATGGTCTCCATTTTAAGGAGTGCGTCGAGTGAGTGCATTTTGAGATTTAGACTTCTAGCTTTGAGTAGCATTACCCTCAGTTCTTGCTTGCCTTTTCCTGTTACAGTGGTGAATTTGTCATTTGAACCTTGCCTATAAAGGCACTATAAGGGCAGCAAGAGCCTTAGCCAGTATCTGGAATCCCAGGGGTGAAAGGTGCAGGCCACCTCTGGCAAAGCATCATGGTCTGTCGACCATGTCATCCCAGGCAGGATACTGGATCCCCTTAGAATGACACCAGAAGTTTAGCCAATTGTTGAAGTCAATCATTTTGTCCTTGTATTGTGATATAATTCTGGATGATGGCAGGATGCTACTCAGGGCTAGGGTCATACTTGCCTGGGCTACAAGATTGCAGAACTCTTCCATGTCTCTTTTCATGTAGTCCAGGGAGGTACATCTCAGGTCATTCACACCAACATGGACAATGAGAGAGTCATACTTGTACATGTTGTGGAGTGACCTGAGTGCGTGGGTTATGTGGCGGATCCTCGCATCTGACAGGCAGCTGACAGTAACCTTGTCCTTGTTTAGCCTGGTGAGTGGGACATCAGTGTGCCTGACTATAGAGTCACTTATGACTAGTGTGTTGGGTACATTTGTTTGCTTATGGGCTGTGGTTTATAGGCATACTGAGTCTGTGGGCTATGTGTCATTTGGGTTGTATTGGAGGGTGGAGGTTGCTTGCATTTCTGCTTTGGAGGTCTCTGTTGCTTGAGCAGATTATTATTGAGAGCCTCTGTGAATGTTTTTGTGTTTCTATGTGTGGATTTTGGTGGTGTAGATTTAGTGGGACTATGTGATGTGTCTGGTGTGGTGCAAATGTTTACCTTCTCCTCTTGACTGTCAAGTTCAGCTTGGTTGGAGAGAACTTTACCTCCAGTTTGGCTACATAAGTTCATCTCTCACAGGTTGTGGTGTTGGGTGGTAGGAGAAGAGGGTTGTCTGTGTACATGAGGCAATTGCTACATTGCCTCAAGATGCTCAGATTCATCAGATAGACAGGAGAGAACACTGGGAGCTAACCCTTGGACATGTCTGAATAAAAAACTACTTTCCTCTAGACAAGTGAGGAAAGTGAGTATAAGAGCCATTTTTCCTCTAAGCAAGTGAGTAAAGTAAGTACAAAAACAGTTTTCCTCTAGGTAAAGAGGAAGGTTGAGTGCTGTAGTAATTTGTAGCTTATTTAGTGCAAACAACACGTTCTGAACAAGTGCTGAGCATGAATAAGCAAATTCAAGTGCTAAAACTAAGAGTCTGTACCTGGATGTTGTGGTAGATAGACTACCTAGTACTTTCCACTCCCACTGATAAGCTAGAATGCTTCCCTCCAACACAAAAAGGCTTTGGGGGCTGAGAAGCCTACAAACAGTCCTGGATACAGCAAATCTGTATCTGGACTAGACTAGTTACTGGAAAGGTGGGAAACAAGCGCAAACATGGGCTTTTAAACTAGAAAGTTAGAGATGGAAAAACTGCCCAAAGGCCAATAAACTACAGTTTCTGGTCCAGAAACCACTCTTGTGGCAGATAGACTACCTAGTGCTTACCACTTCCACAGATAAGCTAGAAGGCTTCCCTCCAACACAGAAAGGCTTGGGGGGGGGGCTCAGAAGCTTACAAACAGTCCTGGATACAGCAAATCTGTATCTGGACTACACTAGTTACAGGAAATGTGGGAAACAAGGGCAAATGCAGGTTTTTAAGCCATAAAGTTGAAAGAGTCGGAAAAACTGCCCAAACGGCCAATAAACTACAATTTCTGGGCTAGAAACTACTCTTGTGGTAGATAGGCTACGTAGTGCTTACCACTCCCACTGATAAGCTAGATGGCTTCCCTCCAACACAGAAAGGCTTTGGGGGCTCAGAAGCTTACAAACAGTCCTGGTTACAGCAAATTTGTAGCTGGACTAAACTAGTTAAAGGAAAGGCAGGAAACAAGCTTAGAATTTTGTTTTATTTATTTGGAAAGTGGAAAGGGAGAAAGGAGTAACAGAAGATAATTCAAAATTAAGGACCTAAGTGGATTGCTCTTCACAAATGTTCTCTCTGTATTAGGTAGAATGAAATAGTGACACTAGACTGGAATAGAGCTGGGATAGAGCTGATCAGATGGGACTGGTAGGAGTGTCTGAAGTCAAAATATGATCTCACTGTACTCGGTTGAGTGAGGAAATGAGATAGACCCAGGAGTGTTCACACACAAATTTACAGGAGGGGCAGGCAATTCCAAAGCCAGCAAGATTAATACCAGAACAAGAACCGGGAGGGCGAGTGGGAAACTAACTGCAGAGACAGAGAGAGACCACAGTATTCTTTGAAACAATTAAATAGAAAAATAAATAACTACAGAGAGACACAGACCAATGAAACAATTAAATACACAGAAAAATAAAATAAAATGTAGTAAATCTTTAACACTGCTAGTTTGTACGTAACTCAGCTAGTAATGCAGTTGATTGTAGGTTTGTAGCAGAATCCAAACAACACAGATATTGAGCAGTAATAAATTCTAAGACATGTGACTAAGACTTATAAATACAAAGAAACCCTCTAAGCTAAATGTTTAACACTGAATATCAATAAAGTGAAACACAATAGCCCCCACTAACTGCAGAGACAGAGAGAGACCACAGTATTCTATGAAACAATTAAATAGAAAAACAAATAACTACAGAGAGACACAGACCAATGAAACAATTAAATACACAGAAAAATAAAATAAAATGCAGTACAAGCTTTAACACTGCAAGTTTGTACTTAACTCAGCTAGTAATGCAGTTGATTGTAGATATGTAGCAGAAGCCAAACAACACAGATATTGAGCAGTAATAAATTCAAAGATATGTGACTAAGACTTATAAAATCATATCAGGAAGTCTACCTCCATGACAGCATTCTGGTTCTGAAAAAACAGTAGTGAGTTCATAGGTTCATAGTTAATTAATAGACTAACATCCTTAAAGCGTCTTTTGATACCCTAGGATTACTTCAAGGGGTACATGTAAGTTTGGGCATTGGTAGTCGATCATTCATAGGCTGTCTTTGTCTACCAGAGACATATGTGCCAGACCAGGGGTAAATTTCTAATTCCCCATCCACTGGTCCAAGTTACGTTTGAAATGGATTAGGGAAGAACTTTGTCTCAGCTGTTCCAGGGAAGGGGTAGTCTCTGAGACACATACTTGTCCCATCAACATGTCCTATTTATGTTGCAGATGATGTTCAAGTACCTAGGCCAGGCAGAGATCACCTCTCAGCACTCTGTGGAAAACAGAGTACAGGGATTGGACTTTGAAGAAGTCCACATAAGATATGTTGTTTAGACCAAGTGATCTTTCTGTTACATATGCCTGGTTAGGTACATACCAAAGGGGGAATTGTACTCAGATTGGTCTGATAAGGGTTGAGTACAGTGGAACAATGACATCCTTGGATGTAAATGTCATATCCCTGCTTATAAGTCACAAAATATTGAATGATTTCCTTACTACTGTAGGCATATGATGGTCCAAGGCCATTTTACTGTCTACATGTTTTCCCAAATCCTTGGCCACTAGATCTACTCTTAGGGGTGTATTATAATGGTTTCCAGGGGTAGCCATCTTCCCAAAATATGCCATTATGCATTTCTAGACATTGAATTTTAGACCATGGCTCTGGAACTAGTTATTAGTCTGCACCAGGAATCCTTAGAGGGTATTTATGTTATTGGGGAATTCTATGACTATGCCTAGTTTGAACACTTGATCAGCCAGCGGCCCTTGACTTTAGCCATAGTCTCATAGAAGTAGATGACAAAAAAGAGGCACCCTAACACTGAGCCTTGAAGGACTCCACTAGTGACTGAACTCTTTGTGGAGGGAGACTACTCCATGCTAACTTCCTGAGTCCAGTCAGTGAGCCAGCTGGACATTCTGTAGCCAGCATAGGGGGGTTATACCTAATTTAGTGATTCTGTATACATTACCTGAGTGGGGTATTGTGATAAATGCTTTATCCAGGTCAGGATAGGCAGTATACACCATTTTGCCCTCATTCAATGCTTTGGTGACTTGCCCTTGACAAAACCAAAATGGGTTGGATCTAGCGTATGAAGGTTTCCTATGTCATTGTTTATTATTTCCATGATAAGTCTTTCCATGGCTTTGCATATTTGACTAGTCAGACTTATGGGTCTGTAGTTATCTGGCCCATAGATGGCTACTCTTATACAGAGGAATGGTAGTTGCAGCCCTCCATTCACTGTCTGAAGGTTGCAATTAAATAATGATTCTAGTGATCAAAATCGGCTGTATTTTATGCTGCTGAGGAGGCATAGTGGAGTAGTATTGGGGCCCATCTTCAAAGGGTTTATAGTCTCAGACAGGGCATCAAGGACCTATTCTCTAGTGACAGTTGGGGAGTTATAGTTGAATGTATTTAATAAGTGATATCTGAGGGAGTAGGGTATAAAATTGGAGGTGAATTTTAGGTCAGTAGATTTGCCATATCTTCTGGCTTAGTATAGGTGGCTCCATTTGCAAATGGTTCAGCACACTGTTTATTGTCTTTGCCGTTACAGATTCAACTGAAGAATGCCTTGTGATTGTCCTTGGCCTGGGAAGCCATTTTTACCCAAATAAAGTTTTTATAAAGTTGATTAGCCCTCTGTGTTGCTTGTTTAGATTGATATGGGAGTTTTTACCCTTCAGGGAATGGCATTTCCTATTTTTTTCCAAGTTGTCATGTCACTTGATAGTAGGAGGTTTGCCAGAGTATAATTCTTAAGAGTTTAAGTATAGGCTGGGGTCCTGGGTTTTATTTGTATTTCAAAGGAGACAGCTTTATGGTCCAGCCTTCCAGTGAGGTCATCACTCTGAGGGGAAGTTAAGTAAAAGGTATTTGCTAGACAATAGATCTGCAGACTATAACATGCCAAACCCATAACTAGACATTGACCAAAGCTGATAATCAAGCCCTATATCTGTGAGGTAACTACCTTAACCCCTATGTTCTTCCCTATACACTATATAATATACTTTTATACTACAGGAATTACTCAGGGCTGTAGCACCTCAGGAAGAAAAGGAAATAATTGGAAGAAGAATGGTAGCTCCTGAAAACCACATGTGAAAGTACAATAGAACAGATATGTGGCTGAGCCAAGTACAGAAATAAGTTACATAAGGAATGCAGAAGTACAGGAAGTCACCAAAAGAAAGAAGGAATACAGGGAAAAAGTGGAAGCTAGAAAAACCAGGCCAGGCTAAAAAGGAATACTGGTTGTCTAACAAAGAGGCTAAGAGAGGAGTTGGAATAGCAAAGAACAAGCCATCAGTGGTAATGTACCAGTTTCTGGAATGTGGCTCAGAAGATGGCACAAAGAAATGCTATCAGGTTGAAAGACAAAAACAAAAAGAAGACTGCCAGACACCCTTCATAAGGGATGCCAGCAATATCTTGCTCACCACTCCACAGGACATCAAAGGCAGATGGAAGGAGTACTTCCAGTACCTTTTGTATGAAGAAAACCCCACAGAAGCTGCACTGCCCCAGACACAGCTTACTACAAAAAAAAATAGAAGCCCACCCTAGAAGAAGTAAAAAGGAAAATGAAGTCAGGGAAAGCAGCAGGCTCAGATGATCACTATGTTGGATGAGATAGGGAGAAATGGCTCCTGGTACTCATAGCAGTATGGAGAGAAAGGCATATCCCAGATGACTGGAGAATAATCATACTTGTGCCAGTATAGAAGAGCAAAGGCAAGCTCCACAACTGTGATCATTACAGAGGTATCAAACTCTTGTCATACTGCATGAATGTTCTGGAGATGGTGATTGATAAGCGGACATGCAGAGTAGTAGAAAGTATGATGGGAGATGAGCAGTTTGAACTTAAACCAGGATGCAGCACAACTAACCCAATGTTTGAAGTGAGACAGACAGTTGAGAAAAAGATAGAGATGAGGAAAGAGTCCAACTAGGAATTCTTGCACTTGAAAAAGACATACAACAAGGTCCCAAGAAAGCTGGTTTGGGCAGTCCTGTAGTAATTAGAAGTCCTACAAACATTCGTTGAATTAGTGCAGACTGTGTAAAAGAACCCAGAAATGTAGGTATGAATGGTATTTGATCTCACAGTGGGGTTTCCACTGGGAGTAAGTGTTCATTAGGGTACAGTTCTGAGCCCACTGTTGTTTACACTGTAGATTGGCTACATTAGCATACAGACTGGAGGGGGCATATCAAAAAAGTTTCCTGTATGAGGACAATATGGCATTACAGGCAGACTCTGAGCAAGAACTTCAGCAAAGGGTTGGGGAATGGAATGCAAATCTGAACACACAAGGGTTGAAACTGAGTACAGATAAGGTAGTTGTAATGTCAGCAAGTGAGGGAAATCAGAAGATGCTGAGAACTGAGACAGAAGGAAAAATCGTGCAACAGGTTAATAAATTCAAGAATCCAGGAGGGGAGGTTGGTGAGAAGGGATTTCTGAATGAGGATGTCAAAGCTAATATCAGAGGCGTTGCAGCCAACTGCCACAAAATATCAGGGGTACTGTATGTCAGAAGAATGACAAAGCTAAATAAGTTATACAAAACAGTGGTGTGACCAGTACTACTGTAAGGTAGAGAAACCTTGGCATTAAAGGCAGAGCAGTTGAGGAAGCTAGAGGTGATGGAGATGAGGTGCCTGAGATGGGTGGTAGGATGCAAACTGTAGGACAGATGAAAAAATAAGGGCATCAGACCAGAAGCCAAAGTAGCTCCAGTTATTGAGAAAGTGAAAGAGAACAGATTGCAGTGGTTTGGGTACATGTGCATAAGATAAGAAGACAGTCTGGTGAAGAAAATTCAGGACAGTCAGAAAAAAGCAAGAGGAAATGGGGGCATCTTGTAAAGAGGTGGAAAGATCATATGAGAGAAGACCTGTGATTGTCAGACATAAATGTCAATTAAATGAGGTCTAGATTATATGTAGGAAACTCATATCTATTAATCTATCTATCTATCTATCTATCTATCTATCTATCTATCTATCTATCTATCTATCTATCTATCTATCGATATGGATAGATAAATAGGTACAGATATATCTGACATCTGGCTGAATGCTCCTTGCTGTACTTATTTGGTATCTGTGTTTTGATGTGTGTGTGTGTGTGTGTGTGTGTGTGTGTGTGTGTGTGTGTGTGTGTGTGTGTGAGAGCGCATGTACATGCGTGTGTCTATGTGTATCTAGAAAAACATACAGATCAAAATACAGACACCAAGTGTGTGTGTATATTTAGAAATACAGACCAATCAAAAGACAGACACCAAAAAAGGGAGTTCATAATGCTGGACATAAAATGCAGAACTAAACATACTTACAAAATTGCACTTAAAGCACACATTAAATTAACTGCAAAATCAAACACACTACTTCTGTCATCACTTTACATTAATAATAAAATAACATAAAATAAAACAAAACAAACAAGAAGCCCAAAACTATAATAATACCATAGGAAATGTTTTGTCCGAATAGTGGTAGTATTATGAATAGGGTTTTTACAATGTAAGGTGCAGAGTTAGGTTTATTAGAAAGGGCAGAACTTGGGACACAGCATGCATTAGTAAGATAGGCAGGGAGGCTTTGCATGACCACTGTATATTATGACCCATTAACATTCTCATACTGCCCTTTTGATGCACCATCATGTATTTCATGTGATAAGGCTTTGCTGTCTACCTATACCCCAACATGTTTCTACCCTTTCATCTTGGTGACTACTTTAGTAACATCCTCTTATGTCTTATTAAGTTTAAGACCTGAGACCAGTTTCACTTAATCTGACCTCTTTTTTCCACCTTGGAAACATTCTTAAACTCATTAATGATCAATATTCTAACTAACAAACCCCTCTTATCTGCAACCATTTTAGCTCTATTCTCCTTCTTTTTTGGTACTACTCCTCCTGTTTGAACCCCTTCCCCTGTCTCTTCCATTACCTCCACACGCTGTTGATACTCGTTGCCAGCCTTGTTGACATGTATGTGATCCACTACTGTTCACAAGACCTTGTTCTACAAGCCTTACTCGTTGCCAGCCTTGTTGACATGTATGTGATCCACTACTGTTCACAAGACCTTGTTCTACAAGCCTTACTCGTTGCCAGCCTTGTTGACATGTATTTGATCCACTACTGTTCACAAGACCTTGTTCTACAAGCCTTACTCGTTGCCAGCCTTGTTGACATGTATGTGATCAACTACTGTTCACAAGACCTTGTTCTACAAGCCTTACTCGTTGCCAGCCTTGTTGACATGTATGTGATCCACTACTGTTCACAAGACCTTGTTCTACAAGCCTTACTCGTTGCCAGCCTTGTTGACATGTATGTGATCCACTACTGTTCACAAGACCTTGTTCTACAAGCCTTACTCGTTGCCAGCCTTGTTGACATGTATGTGATCCACTACTGTTCACAAGACCTTGTTCTACAAGCCTTACTAGTTGCCAGCCTTGTTGACATGTATGTGATCCACTACTGTTCACAAGACCTTGTTCTACAAGCCTTACTCGTTGCCAGCCTTGTTGACATGTATGTGATCCACTACTGTTCACAAGACCTTGTTCTACAAGCCTTACTCATTGCCAGCCTTGTTGACATGTATGTGATCCACTACTGTTCACAAGACCTTGTTCTAGAAGCCTTACTCGTTGCCAGCCTTGTTGACATGTATGTGATCCACTACTGTTCACAAGACCTTGTTCTACAAGCCTTACTCGTTGCCAGCCTTGTTGACATGTATGTGATCCACTACTGTTCACAAGACCTTGTTCTACAAGCCTTACTCGTTGCCAGCCTTGTTGACATGTATGTGATCCACTACTGTTCACAAGACATTGTTCTACAAGCCTTACTCGTTGCCAGCCTTGTTGACATGTATGTGATCCACTACTGTTCACAAGACCTTGTTCTACAAGCCTTACTCGTTGCCAGCCTTGTAGACATGTATGTGATCCATTACTGTTCACAAGACCTTGTTCTACAAGCCTTACTCGTTGCCAGCCTTGTTGACATGTATGTGATCCACTACTGTTCACAAGACCTTGTTCTACAAGCCTTAGTCGTTGCCAGCCTTGTTGACATGTATGTGATCCACTACTGTTCACAAGACCTTGTTCTACAAGCCTTACTCGTTGCCAGCCTTGTTGACATGTATGTGATCCACTACAGTTCACAAGACCTTGTTCTACAAGCCTTACTCGTTGCCAGCCTTGTTGACATGTATGTGATCCACTACTGTTCAAAAGACCTTGTTCTACAAGCCTTACTCGTTGCCAGCCTTGTTGACATGTATGTGATCCACTACTGTTCACAAGACCTTGTTCTACAAGCCTTACTCGTTGCCAGCCTTGTTGACATGTATGTGATCCATTACTGTTCACAAGACCTTGTTCTACAAGCCTTACTCGTTGCCAGCCTTGTTGACATGTATGTGATCCACTACTGTTCACAAGACCTTGTTCTACAAGCCTTACTCGTTGCCAGCCTTGTTGACATGTATGTGATCCACTACTGTTCACAAGACCTTGTTCTACAAGCCTAACTCGTTGCCAGCCTTGTTGACATGTATGTGATCCTCTACTGTTCACAAGACCTTGTTCTACAAGCCTTACTCGTTGCCAGCCTTGTTGACATGTATGTGATCCACTACTGTTCACAAGACCTTGTTCTACAAGCCTTATTCGTTGCCAGCCTTATTGACATGTATGTGATCCATTACTGTTCACAAGACCTTGTTCTACAAGCCTTACTCGTTGCCAGCCTTGTTGACATGTATGTGATCCACTACTGTTCACAAGACCTTGTTCTACAAGCCTTACTCGTTGCCAGCCTTGTTGACATGTATGTGATCCACTACTGTTCACAAGACCTTGTTCTACAAGCCTTACTCGTTGCCAGCCTTGTTGACATGTATGTGATCCACTACTGTTCACAAGACCTTGTTCTACAAGCCTTACTCGTTGCCAGCCTTGTTGACATGTATGTGATCCACTACTGTTCACAAGACCTTGTTCTACAAGCCTTACACGTTGCCAGCCTTTTGACATGTATGTGATCCACTACTGTTCACAAGACCTTGTTCTACAAGCCTTACTCGTTGCCAGCCTTGTTGACATGTATGTGATCCACTACTGTTCACAAGACCTTGTTCTACAAGCCTTACTCGTTGCCAGCCTTGTTGACATGTATGTGATCCACTACTGTTCACAAGACCTTGTTCTACAATCCTTACTCGTTGCCAGCCTTGTTGACATGTATGTGATCCACTACTGTTCACAAGACCTTGTTCTACAAGCCTTACTCATTGCCAGCCTTGTTGACATGTATGTGGTCCATTACTGTTCACAAGATCTTGTTCTACAAGCCTTACTCGTTGCCAGCCTTGTTGACATGTATGTGATCCACTACTGTTCACAAGACCTTGTTCTACAAGCCTTCCCACTTGCTGCATTGCTTTTACCCTCTGCCTTTCCTATCCGACTGAATGTTTCTTCTTGCAGTCTTCATGCTCGTTCCTTTTTTGCAATTACTACTGCATAGATACTTCTATAACTAGCTCCCTTTCATTATTTATAACTGTTTTCTGCATCTACTATTCCACCTTGCCTTTCATATCTTTGTTCTGCCCTTTGTCGCTGCATATTCCACTTTTTCTCTTTATCTTGATGTGTGCTGTCCTGCTTGCCTGTACTCCCCTGCGGATCTCTGCTCATGCCATCCTGTCTTTTGCCTTTTTCTCCTGCTTTTCCTCTTTATGTCCATATTTAGTGATCTCCTGTTTCTTCTTCTTCCTTTGTCCCAGTGTTCCCTCTTTTACTGCATGAGCCTATACACTAACATCTCTAACTTCCACACCTTTTCCAAGGCACTCATATTTTGCTACAGACTTTAAATCATCTACCAGTCCAAAGTTCCTTGATCCAAACTTCCTGTATCTTGAATACCTCCCTTTCTCTGACTCTTTCATCCTTCTGATTTAACTTGCATTGCCCTTTTAATGTTATCTTATTACTGGGTCTTGCACTTTCTCTTTTCATATTATTATTATCATTAGTAGTAGTTGTAGTAATAGCTGTAGTAATAATAGTAGTAGTGGTGGTAGTAGTAATTGTAGTAGTAGTAGCATAAGTAACACTAGTAACAGTAGTAGTAGCAGTGGTAATAGTAGTAATAGTTGCAGTAATAGTAGTGGCAGTAGTGGTAGTAGTAATAGTAGTAGAAGCAGCAGTAGTACAAGCTGGAATAGTAGCTCTGGTAGTAGTAGCAGTAGTACTAGTAGTGGTAGTAATAGTAATAGAAGTAGCAGTAGTAATAGTTTTAGTAGTAGTAGCAATAATAGCATTAAAAGTAGTTGCAATAGTAGTAGCAGTAATAGTAGTAGTCATTGCAGTTTTACAGATATGATTGTCATGAAGTTTGGATCACTGAATTATCTCACAACAGTTTATGGACAGAGTAAAAAAAAATCCTCACACTCTGAAATGGAAAACAGGTATAGGTTAACTGCATCTCTGCCATATTTAGGCAGCCAGCATTTAGTATTTTGAAATTATACAAGTTACATTTTGAAATGAACACAACATTTTTCCTTGTGTACCACAAATATCTGCCTTATTTTTTGCAGGTATGGAGAATATGAAGCCTATAATAAATTATGCAATTCATTTTGATTTACATTTCGCCTAGAAAGAAGTCATTAGGATTTTGCTGTGAAGCATAATGCGGATAACAAGGATCAGCATTTTTAATATATACTGGGCCACACTTACAGCACCCAATAAGTGTCCAGGACATCAAATAAAAATATATGTATATAAGAAATGTATTTCTTCCAAGTTTTTTTTTTACAATTTAAAGTGCTCAATCTGTACAAGGTGTGTTATAGATAAGATAGGAAAAATAATGAAACAGTATTGAAAAAAAAAATCCAACCTTTGTGTGCTCGGAACAAATTTTAAATGCATTTACATAAGGTATCTGAATAAAAACACAAAATTAATTGGCCTATACTGACATGCCCTATTGAGGAATAATTGGCCCATGTCTCTGCAGGTAGCCTTCATAATAAGGTTATAGAGATGTAATTATTGGCATTATGGCTGCACATCATGAAACCAGAAGGAGAATTTGCAGAACTAAAATAAAATTACATTTCATCTACTTGGAAACCTGATCATTTTGACTCAAAAATGGATCAGTGAATAGAATGGCATACATAAAATGTACAGTTTATTGAATCTGAATTGAAGTCAGTGTGAATGGCTCAAATGATTGCCCTTATATATTTATACTGCTGGATTCAAAATTCTGCTCTGAATGTCAGAATAAGAGGCACGTGATATGCAGTCAGGCATATTCCTAAAAGAGCAATCCTGACATTTCACTGTATTATTAATGAAGAGTTCTTGTCACACTCCTGATTTGTGTTCTTTCAGAAAAGGCAATAAATCACACTTGTATAAATCTGTTCAATGTGAATACTGACTGAATCTTGAAAAAAAAATGGAAAAAAAAACATTATTTTGTAGGGATTTAGTTGCAAATTAAGCATATTTCTTGGCACTCCTGAGAAAGCTTTTTTTAAACCAGCCCAAGCATCCTGAAATATTGTATGACTGTATATTAAACAAACTGACAGCTGCACTACTTTTCAGAAAACAGTTAACTTATTCCTAATTATGGATAACAAATTCAAGTGTTTTATAGAAACTGTTGGTTTTCTTATCTCTACTCATACATCTCTGATCTTTTTTCATGCATGTGATCCCTTATTTATTTCTTTCTTTGGCCATCCTGTTTTATACATTGCCTATAATTATTATTTAAACAGGCATATTTTTAACCTTTTTGCATAAGTCTGTGAATGCTGGTTATTTTTAATTGCTTTTCCTCGTTTTGTATTTTGTACAAATCTTAACTGTTGACCAATTAATTTTTGTTTGCCATTTTACCTTACATGTCATTCCCTAACTGGCTTGAGTCATGGCTGAAAAGAGTCTTTGGACCACCCCTCCCAACCCAGCAAACACACATGATAAATAAAATAACCAAGAACATATTAGCAAAACACATAAGTAAATTTAGTGCAAATTATTGCATCACAGATAAGTCTGCTTTATCGGTGTGAGAAACACAACCTTCAGTAAAAATAATTTAATCTCTTTTGGTCTCATCTTGGTACAGAAAACATATAACTATGATACAGAGTCAAGTCAAAACCACTAAAGCTAAATTCAAGTTAAATATAGCCTCCCAAGCAAAAGACAACTATAAGGCTGTTAGGAAGCTGGAAGAAAATACTCAATGATGTCTAGTACTGGTGATAAATACAACCAAATTTACCATACCCAATGACATTGCAAACCTACAGCTGGATTAATTCAGTGCAAACTTCAGTCCACCATACCTCCGCCGATCGCCACTACTGAGATACCAAAACCCATAACACCCCTTGTTATCACCAGAGAAAAGGTCATAAACTCAATTTGCAAGGAAAAGACATAGGAAGTCTTGGTCTGCATAACACACCAGGGTGCCTCCTTAATGGCTTAAAAATTGACTTGTCTACCCCCTAAACAAAACTATTTAATCACAACCTTAAACTGGGTTTTTGCCCTTGAACTGGGAGATGGCAACTGTCATTCCACTGCACAAGTGTGGTCCCTGTACTGACCCAGGAAACTATAGGCCCATTAGTCTGACCGATCTAAACTGCAAAGCCATGGAAAGAATGGATGTTATATGCAATGACATACCTGCAAACATTGTACTGTAGACAGTCTGTGTTCATCAAGGGGAACTCCTGCCTGCTGAACCTGTTAAACTTCTTTGAGAAGATCACAAAGGCAATGGACAAGGGGAAATTAGTTCATATGACCTATCTGGACTTGGCCAAGACATCAATGTTATTCCCCACTCAGATATTGTAAAAAAAAAAAAAAAAAAAAATATATATATATATATATATATATATATATATATATATATACACACTAAAAATACAAATGACCCCATTTGTCACACACTGGATACTTAACTGGCTTTCAAAGATGATGTAAGAGATAATAATAGATTACTCTACCTCCACTAAGTGGTCAGGTGAAGTTTCCCAGGTATCAGCACTGGGTCAGCTCCTGCTTGACATTTTTTTCCTCAGATGTCCAGGCCAATACAAATGGGCTGTGACTGACCAAGTCTGCAGATAACTGCAAGCTTTGGGCAGAAAACAGAATGCCCCAAAGACAAACATCCTTCAGGAGGGTCTCACACAAGCAACTGTTATAGGTACCGTGGGTTCAAATTAATGCAAAAAAGTGCATAATCATCTCCTTCAGTAAATGATCCCCCCAGCAAACTATAACAATGGGAACATACCTCTTAAAGTAGAAACTGTAGTTAGGGATCTGGGGACTTATACAGATACCCAAACATAGTAGCGTTGATTTACTGGAGTGCAAGGCTGTCCTGCATTTTCACAAAAACTACTAACTTGATAAATCTGAGAAAATTTAGATCTTTAATTTACTCCACATCAAAAAATAGTTGTACAATCATACAGTTAAGTGCTTTTGTCTCATAAAGTAACAGCTGACCTTTCTTCAGAAATGTTTAATTACCCCAAGCACTCTTGTATTTATAAGGAACCTAATAACCAATTAAATACATAATTAGCTCATTATTCTTCCCTTAAAGGGGTATCTCTCATAAAAAACAAACAAAAAAGTGTGTACCCAGTACATTAGATGAAAAAAAATAAGAATTGCTCAAAATAAATTCATATTTCCATAAATAAAATCTACATATTAAAAAAAACTAACATTATATTTACTTAATGTAAACCATATTAACACAATGAAAAAGCATATTACAGAATATATGGTACCTCTAAGTAAAAAAGCACACAACTTCACAAAACCAATCCAATAAGTCATTGCAGTAATTCTTTACATAAATAAAATAGAATAGATATTACAAATAAATGGAAGGAGTTCTGATACGCAATAATCATTAATTTTTTTTAAATAAACACATGCACACATATAAATGTATAAGTCTATCTGAAAACCCACATTATCGAATCCCGCATCATCAAGATTAAATCAACCAAACCCACTTCAGAGAATGACTGGACCGTCAAAAATCTTCCTAGGGTAAGTAACCTGTTGGCCAACAAGGTGAACTTTTCCCTTTTCTCAACTGTAGTGTGATCTCGGAGTTGGTACATTTAGTTGGAGGGGTGTAGGGGACACTGCCCCCCATTTGGGTGGATTGGGGATGATGCAGTTTCATTTTCATGACTTTTGGTATGAGTGATTACTTACCCTGGGAAGACATTCAATGGTCTTGTCTTTCTGAAGTGAGTTTTCATTGATTTCCTCTCGACAATGGGGTGTTTGATGGTATGAAGTAGTATTTATATTTATGTGTGTGTGTGTGTGTGTGTGTGTGTGTGTGTGTGTGTGTGTGTGTGTGTGTGTAGTTCAATAAATAGCCCATTCATTACCAGATTAGTAAATAAATAATAAATAGGTAACTTAAATGAATAACTAAAAATATATCATATGTTGCTATCCTTATAACTTAGCAGCTCTTAATTTTAATGCTAGCTTAACAGATATATATTCATTTAGACCTGAAGGAGTGCCTGCGTTCAATTTTAATTGCCAAAAAAAGCCCTCTATACTCCAATAAATTTTCCAAATTGCATCATCTTGGATTTAGTATTACCTTGTCAGTAATAGAAAACTTAAAACCATTGGGCCCTGAACATGTAGTACAATGTTTATAAAGGGATCTATTGCTTTTCTGAGTAGAAATATCATAACTGCACTCATATATTCTTTTTTTTAATGGCCTGTTTAGTCTTATCAACGTAAAAGGAAGAACATTTAGTACATTTGGCAAGGTGTATCAATCCGGTCATCAAACAATTTTCTTTCTGAACTTTTATACTAAAATCATTAATAATAAGCTGGTTTATCTGTAAAATATGTGGACACTGTCTACAATTTTCAGAGTACTACCTTTTGCTGCTTCAAGGTACTTGTAATCACCTCTTTCAAAAAATGTTTTTAAGGTTCGTGGATACCTTACTTACAAACCTTGTCTGGTTACCCATTACAGAAAAAAAAATTAAGTTAGTCTTAAGTATATTCCAATTCTTTTCAACAAAAGCTCTAACTTCCTGGGATTCATTGAGTTGTCTTATTTTTTTCTTTAGCCTGATTAGGGTGATCTTCCAGTTCTGGGATTTCACTTTTGTGTTTTTAGACAGCAGTTTCTTTCTCTTATTGTATAATTTATTAATGCTAGACATCAACAAAGATGGTTTGTATTTTCTTGAGGATCTTGCTTTAATCCTGTCTGGCATGGCTGTGTTTATACATTTGTGTAGATATTTATACAGGGCATCAGTGTATACCTTAGTATAGCCATCAATCCTATCTGTGGAAACTGGAGCTTGGAAGTTGAATATGCCTTCCCATAGGATGGTATAGTTAGCTTTGGTGAAGTTGTTTTAGCCTAACCTCTCCTTTAGGGAGTTCTGGTGCTATTGCTACTTCAAAAATGACTGATTCATAGTCAGATTTAACCAGTGTAGGCCCTAAACTTGAGGCGTTGCATTGGTTACTCATATTCGTGAGGACCAGGACTAGAATATTGGAGCTCCTTGTGCGGTGGTGCACTATTTGTTCCAGGGCATTTGAGTTAACAAGGTTCAGGAACTTTTGTGCGAGTGAGTTTGGGCTCATGTAAGTTTCTCAATTAATGGAAGGATAATTGAAGTCATCCCTGACTAGGGTATTAGGTTGTACCTTAATTGTCCCAAGTAGGTCTAAATAAGCTGTGTGGGCATCTTGGTTCATGTATGGGGCCATATAACTGACTAAGACCTGAAGTGGGGTCTTACCCAGAGAAATTTGGACTTATATTAGCTCCACAAAGTTCTCTTGTCTAACCAGTCTAGAGGAGTAATTATCTTTAATGAAGATAGATACTTCATCTCCTTTGCTTCTCACATTTTCAGTTTGAAGTCTGAAAGCGTGAAAAGCATTGTAGCCTTGCAAGGCTAGGGTACTTTCTATAGCCTTGAGCCAGGTTTCTGTGACTGCACAGATGTCAAAATCTTCTGGGGAGAAGAGTGCTTCCAGAGAGTGCAGTTTCTAATTTAAACTTCTAGTGTTTAGCAGCATGACCCTTAGCTTCTTTATGTTTGATATTTTCATATCAGGAATTTTGTTGTTGTGACCTTGCCTAAAAAAGCATTATGGGGAAGCAAGTGCCTTGTGCCTTAACCAGCAACTGAAAGTCTAGAGGTGTCAGGTGAAGACCATCTCTGGCAAAGAAACATGGTCTAACCACCTTGTTGTCTCAGGCTGAGAGGAACTGGATCCCCCTAGAATGACATCAGAAACTAAGCCAATTATTGAAGTCAATCGTTTTCTGTTCTGTTTATATTGAGATACTCTGTAATATAGTAGAGTCAAGCTCCACTGACAGTAGCATACCCTAATAAGAAATAAAATCCAATATTCATGAATTATTTGTACCATGTGTGTGTATCTTACCTGTCAGAGGACTGATTTAGTGGTAAAGCAATTCAGTGATAGGGCTTTTATGCAGACTCAATTATTGTAGAGCCTGCATGTTTATAAGAATACTGTGCATATATGGAAGATAAGCCTGTGGTTGCAGTACTTATAAAGGCAGAGTCTAGTAAACTATGCAAATTACACTGCTTGCTAATATACTACCACATCTTTAGGAGCTGTTAATACACAGAAAAGAACCCTGAGATTTCCTAGACAGAACCACTTATTGAATTGATATGAGAAATGTATCATCTTTACCATGGAGAAGAGTATAGTATAGCAGCAGGTATAGGTGGTACTGGATTCATTACAGCTGGCCTGTGAATGAAGTTGAGAAGGATGGAGAATGCTAGGACAGGAGGTCACACTAACCACTGAGTGCAGCTATGAGATTATATCAAGTCATGAGCAAGTTCAATTAACAGACACAGAAGCAGGGGGACAGTTATATTAGAATAGGAAATTTTTCACCCAAGTCTCCAAATGACATCCCATGTTCATTGATGTCCATTGTCAGCACAGAGGAAGGTCAGCACTGCCATGTAATCGCAAATGTGGGATATATTCCAGCAGCAAGCATAGGATGATCCTACAATGATTCATATGTCAGGGCTTTCCTTGGTACAGTGTTGCTTCATGCCAGAAAGGTCATTATATTCCTCTGTAATGCAGTAGACTGTTTTGAAACAAAATAGTATTTCCAATACTGGGCTCATATGCCAGCTGCCACAGGTATGGGTAAAAAGCTTTCGTGTATCATACAGGTGTATCTTTCATCTCCCTCAGTTATGCCAGATTTGGCTGTCCATTATTCTCATTTTTTCTTCAGGAGTAAAACAACTCTGAGCAAAGGAAGCAAGATCTGGCAATCATGATCATCGCCCAGCAGAGATTCATGAGATTTCTGGACATATTTTCTGCCTCCTGGCATTGGCTGGCAAGATTGGTGATTGTTCATGATGTCAAGCTACACTTATGCTTCCAGAAGCAGTGATGCATGCCTGTAGTTTATGAAATTCTTGGGCCCTTATGCATATGCATAAAAACTGCCTGTGTATCCTCATCAGGGATGATTGTAATGAGATGGAGCCCACCCACTTTACTTATGCATGTCAAGCTGGCATTAGTTTCCCATTCCCACCCTACATGGCCAGCAATCGCAGAACTTTGGTCATTAATCAAATCCAGACCATAGGATACTGTCAGTGATCCATTACTCTGTACCATACAACTCATTAAAATTAGATTTTGGAGGCAGATCTAAAACTCTCATCCTACATAGCCCTTCAATTTTCCAACCTGCATAGCCATTTGCAAATCTTTCTTAACAAAGCATATTTCACAACATTTGCTTTATACCTATCCCTTTCACTACTTGAACTCCATGACTGCTTTTGAATCTACCTCTTGCTATGAAGAGTATTTCAATCATTCACTTGTTGTATAAAATACCCACATTATAGCTTCAAACTGCAACCCTTCAAACTCATTTTTTCCCTGAAATAAGTTATTGACTTAGCCTTTGTGGATTCAACTGAGGTGCTTAAAAGTTTTATTTGTGCTTCTAATTTGCTACCACTCTGTGGGACTTTTTATAAATTAAGCTCTTTCTTTTTATTTGGCTTCTGGGACAAATCAAATATCATTTTTGTTTATCTTACTTTATATTTATCCTGCCTTCATATTCAAATATAACCAGCTGTTTGGAATGATCGGGGATAACATCTATTGTCTGTGAGTTTTGCCTATTCCTTTGCATTACAGAATTACACAAGAGTTTCTAGCAAAGCTTTTTGTCTTTATTTATTTATCTTTTTGTTCACCAGGTTAGTCCCACTAGGCTACTGGCCTATTTTCAGGGGAGACCCAAAGTAATAGTTCTACAAGGAAAATAAATTTGTCCAGAACCTTTCTAATGTTTTTGTTGTGAGGGGAAAGCTTATGCTGCTGCATTTCCTCCTTCTGTTCATGGTGCAGAAGCAGCTAGAAGAAGCTGTGCAATAATGGAGTGAGAGGATAGTTGTTCTGATGGTATTAGTGGTGTCATTCTGACAGTCAGGAAAAGCAAGTGTATAGCACAGACAGTGTCTAGATAACTTAAAGCCTCAGGAGTTTGAAAAAAAATAGTAACTGACATTGCTTCTGGAGGTTTGCCTGATGGAAAACTACTTGGTTTACTGAACAGAGGTGATCCTGGAGAACACCCTGAGAATTCATGGCCAGAAGTGATGGAAAAAATTTTCAGAATTGACAGTGAGTTGAGCAGAAAGGAAATGAATCACAAGTTGGGTGGACACATGGCTATAGGTAGGATGCAATCTGGAAAATCCTGTGCTAATGCAGTATGAAAAACATAAGTACTGTGCACTGCAAACTTTATTAAATATAAAATAAGATTTGTTGTTTGGATAACAAGGAAGAAAAAATAAATAATGGGCAGATAGTTTGTATGGGATAATTTAGTGTTACCTCTGGGTTTTGAAGCAAATGACATTAGATCCTTGATTCATTTGGGGAAAGAGACATTTTGTATCTTAACATTTGATACTGAAGACTTAATGGAAAGACTTTTCTTTAATTGTGAAAAAAGGACTGTTACCTGTGGAATTAATTTATATTTTCCAGGAAAGGGATTTGATTTAAAATATGTTTTTGTCCAATTTCATGCTAATGAAATTGAGTTAAAAGATGTTAAAAATGTGTTTTTTCGTTTATGTGTTATTCAGTTTCTAATATTGTGAAAATTAAAGATGAGAGGGGGTGTTTGGAATGGGAGTGGGAGTTGGAAATAATTTTAAAATATAAAAAAAGATGTGATAAGCTATTTACTAAGTGTTATAAATGTAGAGGGCAATAGATGAACAATTAGGAATATGGGGGATTTCAATCATATAATAAACAAGTCTACAAAACTAAGAAGTAATCAATGTAAGGAAAAAGTCATATGATGAATACATGTAAAAAGGAATGTAGAATTTGGAAAATTGATGGGCATTTTGGTTTGAATATAAAAATAATAACCACTATAGTATTGAGCATGATGATGAAAAAATAGTATAATGTCTAACATTTATGAGGAAGTATGAGAAAATGGGGCATTGTTAATGAAAAAGGGGAAGAAGTAATAAAAGATGACATAGATAAAAATGTTTTATTTCAATACAATGAAGGTAACTATACTGAGGCTGTTGAAAACGAAGAATCTGAAAGTGATAAGTCAGATGTTTGTGAAAGGAGTGTAAAGGATATCAGGGAAAAGAAATCCAATAGGTGCTAGAGCAATAGCGAAGAAAAGTAAATTTAAAAATGTATCACCACAGATTAAAAAGAAAGTAAAGGATTAGTTTTAAATGTGTTTCAGTTATGAAAATAGTAAAACATCTGATTCTGAGGATCAAGGAACAGCTGTACATAAACTCAGTAAAATATTCAGTTGGGAAAAGAATAAGGACATTAACATTTAAAATACTGACCTTAAAATTAAAAGAAGGAAAAGTCATTTTAGAGTACTTTCAGTAAATGGGAATTGTGTTATTAATATTGTAAGAAGGATATGGTTAGATACAGGAATGGTGTTCTGAATGTGATGTAGATATTGGCCGGGATTCACTAATCCTCCGTGTAAGACTAAATAAGTCTTACTCGGAAACTGCAGCCTAAGAGGATGATGTCAGCGCACCATGCATATTCATGAGGGCATGCTGACTCAACTCTAAGGCTAACACAGAGCACACACGAGTGCAGGGGGCGTGTCAGACTGCCAAGCAGTCCAAAAATCCACTCCCCTGCAAGTCCCTCAATCTGCAAATGTCAACTGAAATCAGCGAGTCTGCTCAAATGTGTACATAACCAACACTACACTCCCCCACATTCTAAATCCCTGTACAATTCTAAAATGTAAAACTTTCCTTTTTATTATTATTCCCGATATAGCTGCACGTATTTGAGTGGGTTTGCCCATTGCTTAGCTACAGTTAGTAGTTTAGAGATCGAAGAGGATAATAAGAAACCTATACGCAAATTAAGCCAATAGCAATAGCGTACTGGTAGAGCCTTTGCACAAAGAGGAGTCATTCCTGGTTTGAGTCCCACCACTCCCCTTTCTATTTTCTGTAGGAAACCGGTATTAGGTTCGTAGGTTCATAGATTAGTACTAAGCTAACTGCCATTGCAAGCTATTTTAAGCCTAGCCAATTATCCCTTGTGAGACTCAAACCCTGTACCTTGTGTTTACAAGGCAAACATATTAACCATTAGGCCACCCTCCCAACCCTTATAGAAAAATAATTCCTGACATTTATCTTTTAAATTTTAGTAAAAAGCATTGAAATGGCCTATGTAGTAGTGAACGATATTATATATATATATATATATATATATATATATATATATATATATATATATATATATATATATATATATATATATATAAGAAGGTGAATTGGTTATGCATACTGATGAATGCATAAGTAACATATCTTAAGCAATGTCAAGCACTGCTAAGCAAAGTTTACCAGTATTAAGCACATTTAAGTATAAATGCTCATAGCTTAGCACTGCTTTGCGTGGAGCTGTGCATCGAGCCAACTAGCGCAAACAAAACATATTTGCGCGTAGCTGTGCACCGAGCTAACTAGCGCAACCCCAACGTCGAGCAACGTAGAGCAATGTAGAGCAACAGTGGGCAAAGTTGAGCAAAGTTGGCTAAACACAGCCACACCCACTGGCCAGTCTGGCCAGTTGTAAAATAAAAAGCAATGGCAGGCCTCGAACCCAGGATACTGTGCACCATAACCACAGTACTAAACCACTAAGCCATGACAGCTTTTGACATTCATGCACTGTCAACACACATATACATATTAATGAAAGTTTACCCAGTGCTAAGCAGGTGTGCTTTCAGCTGAGAAATTTCAAAACCAGCCAATCACAAATAAGTGTGGGAAATGAGACATATTTAAGCTCCATAGGTGGGAATACTTGCCATAACTGGTTGCAGCTCCCATCTGCAATCAGCATGGCTGGTGTTGGAGAGGGCTCTCACTTCCAAGTGTAACGGTGGGGCATTGAGGAGTCAAAAGTGATGGTTTGGCTCCTTGTCCATAATCATGATGCCAGACTCCTGCAGGGCCAGTTCCAGGGCACTGAATACAAAGCGGAAGCCTGGAACCATCTCGCACATGATCTCACCAGTGCCACAGGCGTCCCTTGGACTGGTGAGCAAGTCAGACACCACTGCGCAGACCTGAAGAGATGCAAGAAGGACCGACTGAGCCAGTGGATGCAGGAGGCCCATGGGATGGAAAATGCCCCACTACTGAGTAGGTAGCCATGGAATGAATTATGTAAGAATTGCTATCGTAGTCTATATTATGGATAGGTATGTCTCAATATCACTTCATTTACTTCACAGCTGCAGGTGTCCATGCTGCGAATCAGCAAGCCTATGCAGATAGGCTGCTAAGGCTACACCACCAGGCAGGTTAGTAATTATTCTGCATGTATTGTTATATAAAATAAGTGAGAGAGCCTGAAAAGAAATGTTGTAGCCCAATAATAAAGGTATAATAAGTCTTGAATAACATCTCTGCATGTACTATTATATAAAATAAGTGAGAGAGCCTGAAACAGAGTGTTGTAACCCATTAATAAAGGTATAATACATCTTGAATGAGTCTTCTGCATGCACTAATATATCAAATAAATGAGAGAGCCTCTAGAAAAGTGTGTAATGTAATTAATAAAGGTATAATTCCTGGAGTGTGTCCGTGTCACTTTCTTTGAAATGTTGTTGTACTTTTGCATTATAGAAATACTACTGTGTGGTGCTGCAGTAGCATTGTCACCTCACAGTTAGACGTTGCCCGTTTGATTCTCAGTTAGAGCGTCTTCTGTGTGTCGACATGCGTGAATGGGCATTCCTTCATTGAAGGTTGTGCATTAGGCCCAGCAAGCCAGCACACAAAAATCTACTGCCAATCATTAGCAGACAAGAGTTCCTCTGTGGCGACCTCTAACCAGGAAAAGCCGAAAGACACAAACAAACTGTTGTATTAAGTGTTGTCAACCCACATTTGGGTAGGCCTTTAGAAAGTGGATGAAGGGAGTGCCAGTAGCTGTTAAGAATATATACAGTCCTCAACTGTTGGTTCATGGCTGGCATGTATAGGTAAATCTAGCACATGAGCAGCTTGTTATTGTGTTCCCCAGAAATGTCAGTGTGCTGCTAGAAATGTAGGGGGCTGTTAAAATATAACTGATAACGTCACCTGAACACATCCAGATATGTAGATATAGAAATATAAATAAAATATATAAATACGTAGCAGAAACATCTGCATCCTGGACATTTTGTATGTTAGATACAGGTCAGGTATATAAGGAACTAGCAAAACCCATTTCACAATTTAATGGACATTGCCTAGTGTAATAAGACATGTAGGGGATATATACCTGAAGTCAATAGGAATGTAGTGTAAACTATAAGTACATATAAGTTGTTAATGGAGGTATCTTTTTACACCCTACTGTATGTGCATAAACAATGCAATTCCACACCTCAATGGGTATGTCTAGTCTCAAAACATTTGTTGGGACATATGTCCTATTGGTTTATAAATATATGCATTTACTTTGATGCATGTGCCCTGTTCAAATACCACAATCTTGGTGGCCTGTTGCCACTAATCAATCCTGCATGCTGTTGGAATGTCCACTGTTGTTCTATATATGCATGTGTTATGCTTGCTGTTCAACTGTTGGAACTCTGGTGTGTTGGGTTCATGGGAATATTACTGCATGCTGTTACAACTAATTTGGAATGCTGTTGGCTGTTACCAACCCATATTGTCTTAATTCCTCCTAAACATAGAACGTATGGGAAGGCCTGTCCCAGCGGACCCACCTGTCCCACCTCAGTTGGCAATGGCACCTGGCACCTGGCACCAGTAGGTCCGGTGCCCAGCCCGGGACCTCCTCCTTCATTGGCCCTGTGCCACCTTCGGGTGGAAGCGCTGCAGGGGATGGGGCTCTCCCCCCCTGCAAGCTTGGCTGGAGGAGGGCCACCTATCACCCATTGAACAGTCCGGGCTGTGGTGCGTAAGGAGATCGAGCGTTCAGTCGCTGATCCTCTATGCCAGCTTGAGGCACGTGTGGCACGACTCATGGGTGAGCCTGCCCCTCCTATGTAGCCCCCAGCACAGCCACCCTCTGGGCTGTGAAGGTGCAGTGGTAACTGCCCATGGGTGGGGATCTCAGTTCCACTGTTGCCATCTGTGGGCTCATGGGCTTGCGATTTCCAAACATCCTTCCCCGTCAATATTGTTCACCCACCATGTGTCATATTCCGCCCCTGTATGCATCTTGTTTGTCTTGTCTGTTTACCTCCCCAACCTACCTCCCCAAATATACCTACTTCCCCTACCCCACATTCCACTCTCACCTGGAAAAAAAAAAGGCAATCTGCACCCAAAAAAAAATTACGCCCCATACATAGCTGCCCATTTTGCACACATGTCCGATGGACACATAAACTGAAATTTAATTGGCAGTACAACATACTTCGTTGTCCTCATCCCTCTCTCAGGGTTGGAAGGTTTCAAATTTCTTTCCAAATTACTAGCATAAGCACAGCTGTTGCTGTTAAAGAAATGGGCAGCTATGGACCTTCCCTACACCCGTTCTGCACATCCCAAGCTGTTTTCCATACTGTCTTTCCCTCTTTTTGCCCCTTTTTCACCACTTTCCTATCTCCCCATTTTCTTTTCTTTCAAAGAAATGAGCACAGGGGTTAGCGGGAGTAAGCACTATTAAGCAGCAGTTAGCCGGTTTGCAGGAGTGTGCGCTTAGCTAAGTATTGCTAAGCTTCATGCAAACCCGTGCAAACCCACTTACAACTGCTTAAAAGTGCCTTAGTCACCCTGCATGTGAGGGCCCTTGTTCTGCTCAGCAGCAAAATAAAACACCACTGTCATTCTTGAACCCTGGACACACTAGACTGCATGAAGTACCACTAAGCCACAGTAGCTATACAGCAGGTTGTTGCTGAAATATATATATCATGCATCAGAATGAGTGAATGTAAAGGAAAGATAGGAATGCCATAACACAAAACCTGTTCTGTGAAACTTTACCAGCAGTTGTTGTGGAATTGCATTACATGACTGTGATAACAGAACCAGCCATTCTAGCAGTAAATAATGTTACAGCAGCACTTTACAACCCCCACACAGGATCAATGCAGGACAATCCCCACCCAAACGTACAGAATACCTGTGTGTTCAGGGTCCAGCAAGGATGTTGGCAGGCATACACAGTATTGGAATTGTCCAGTTTTCATGAGCGTCCTGTGCTAATGTCAACAATAAAAAAGCACCAACTGTACAGAAGTAAGTACATTAATATTCTCAGTATAGCAGTTCAAAAACAGTTCATGTGCCAAATGAACACATCTCAATACTACGTATGTATGGCAACTAAATGTATAAGTAGAAAAGAAACTACATACTCCCATGTATCTTGTGTTAGCATTTGTAGGGGTGAGTACAATTCTACACTGACAACTGTGTACTGGAAGTGGCAACATTCAGGTCTGAGTACAACATTCAAATCACTGGCTACACCCCTAGCTTCAGATATAAGAAGTATACCAAACTTCTGACTTACACAAAGGTGTCCACAGCAAACAAGCATGGGCCCCACTTTGGAAAGCCGAAAGGGCTATGCCTATCTGACCTAGCAATTTATAGCATTGGGTTGCTATGACAGTGAGTACTGCAATTACCACACAGCAGGCTGCATGCAATTACAAAATAGTGGCCTGGCTGTACTTGCTGTCCACACATGCAATCATTTCATTGCAGCAATGGAGAGAGAGAGAGAGAGCGAGCGAGCGAGAGAGAGAGAGAGACACACACACAGACAGACACCTACAGCTACAACAAGAGAAACAGCAACAGAAAAAAAAGATATTAAAAAATATATTAACAAAAAAAAAATTAAAAAAAATATATATTAAAAAAAATTATACAAAACACACGGAACTGACAAATACAAACACAAACAAAGGAAAGGTATGTAACAGATATGTATTTACTGGCATGTAGTAGATGTTTTTGAAGAGTACCCTACATACTTTGAATCATCCATATGTGGCAGCAGTACGTATCTATGCACAGATGCCCTCCATAACTACTGTCATGGAGAAATCAGTGTGTAGCTGTGTGCAGTGGGATATGACTGTGACATATGTAGTTTAGCATTAAATGTCAAACATCTGATCCATGTTATCCGTGTTCCATACAGTAGTGTGCACAATGTCTGTTTGGGGGAGTAGCACATAAAGTTATATAAAATGGATGTGACAGATTAACAAATGCATGATAGTCATATTAATGTGTAGCTTAGCATTGGCAACAGCTCTACCAGGCTAGTATGCTAATCTAGCATTTGCAGCTATATATACACCCTCTAATACTACTGTGTGCTCACATGTGACACCTGTTCATGGGTGCATGTGTGCATGTGTGCATGTGTTCATGTGTTCATGTGTGCATGTGTGCATGTGTTCCGACATCATGTACAGGTTGTAAAGTGAGTTTCCTGACTTTCTCTCACAGGTGCTGAGGTTGGGTTGGTTCACTGCAGCAGGGAACCTGATGTTACTGAGCAAAATAGTGATGATGAGGATAGGTGTGTTGAGGCACAGGCATGTTTTCCAGGGTCTGTCTTTGGGCCACCAATGGACAGAACACAAGTTTCCACCCCATCCATGCACACAGTCATACTGCCAATACATCCATCACCAATGCCCTTAGCTGAGGGGCAGTGTACAGTCAGCATTGGCCAGCACAGTGTGGTATCTATGGCACATGCATCCCAACACAGCAGCCATACCCAGATGACTGGAAGGGTACCACATAGGCAGATGTCCAGGGGTTCCCGTCAGAGCACTGCTGCTCATCATGCCCCTGGCAGACGTGCCACAGGTCTTACAACCTCATGCATGTTCCAGGCTGTCATGGAGGCACAGGCATGCATAGAACGGTACACCAGACAGGGACTAAGGGCACAGAGGGCACATAACATCACTTTAATTGACAGTATCCATGACCTAGCAGGTGCCATCCATAATTACACTGAGATCACTGATAGACATTGGGGTGAGACATTAGATGTCCTCTGCAATGTCATGTCCATGTGTCAGGACAGTGCGGGACAGCTGAGACATCAGCGTGGATGTATGCCAGCAACATCAGCAGCTGGCCGTCACAGCGGACATCCTTCAAGTCACAGCCACTCCTGTAGTGCCAGTACCAGCCCCAGCAATGTTGGGGGTGGGCTGTCCATAGACCGTCCTTAGAAGACCACATGCACATGGCTCTGGACAGTCACAGCAGGGACCTAGGTCCAGTATACATCTGCCCACCTCTGAGGATAGTACCCAGTCTGGCTTAATACCTGATACTGTCAGTAGCACACCTGCCAGGCACAGGTACTGTGTCCATGGCCAGAGATGGTGATCTGTAAAGCCTGGTAGGTACAGTCTGTGGCTGTCCCACAAATCCCCGTATATGGCAGCCGCATGGTGGAACTGTGTGCATGCAGACACACACACACACATAAAACAGACACCTAGGGCTGACACATACCCACACACATTACATCAACATTGGCCCATAACAGTACTCTTGGCCCTCACACACACACACACACACACACACACACATGTCGATTGTATGGCTCAATGTAGGCCTCTGGCAAAACAACAACACACCCTGTGCATATGATGAAACCTGTGCCACCTCCTGTCATCTGTAACATTGATGCATGAAGAGGCTACCATGGTGCTGATGCACAGGGTGACTTTACAGCAGTATAGCAATGTTAGCATGTTGTCAGCAGTAGAGTGTAATGATATCCTTGAAGGTGTAGCTGAGCAGGTATGATGCATTAAATCTATGATTGTAAATGTAGTATTGTTTACATCAGTGTTAGTTCCAATAGTGTATTGTCTGCCCATGTGCCACTTGGCTGATGTGTGTAGTATTGGAGCATGTGCTAGAGAGTGGACAGTACATGTGGGATGTGTGTAGCACAGATTTGCAGGTGTACATTTGTGAAGATGGTGGAGGTGTACTGTCTGCATGTACGTGCATAGTGGACACATGGGCAGGGTGACATGCCCTGTGTTACACAGTAACACTCCTTAGTTTCTATTGGTGGCCAGTATGCATTGTACTACACACATTTCGGAACTTTAGTACACATGTGTGTATGACATGGTTTGACACTGTGCTGTGAGTGATACTGTTACTATCTGTCATTGTTTTGCATTGTGGTAGTATACATAACCCCAACATCTTGACCATAAACAATCGTTAGATGACGTCTTGACAACTGACACACATATGTAGGACACACAGTAACATTTGGATACTTCAGGTACTATACTATGCCAGTAACCAGTGGTATTCACCTGCACCCATTCCTGACACCACTCCTGTCTGCCATATAGCTCTCTTACGTACAAGCAATCACAGTAGAGATATGTCCGTTCACATCTGGAAATGCATACTGTGGCCTATAATGCATTCTCCAGATGACAAACACATCCTCCACAAGGGTATCATACAGACAGATACATGTTGTCAAACCCATGCTGTAAAGATATAAGCCAACCAGAGCATAGTTATCCACCTTTACGAAACATAGTATCCCCATAGTACCACTTAGGTAGTAGCACCAACATGTTGAACAAGTACCGATGTGTACATGTAGCCAAGTATTACATCATCTCTACTTTGGTAATCACATTACCAAAGGTATTTAGAAATCCCTTGCTGGATCACATAAGCAATAAGGAGTCTGCATGCATATTCACAAAGGTTGTTGTACACCCATAATGAAAAGCCATCATTGACAGACTTTGCTGCATTTGAACAGGTCTGCAATATACCTCAGCCATAAACTTTCACTCACACAATTCAATAGAAATCGTAATTAGTGTGTGTGACACAGATGACCTAGGCCAGGGATCCCTGCAGTCGCTGGACATGTCACAAGCATACAGATGTGACCTAAGGTCTGGAAAGTGGCAGCAGACTCTGGCAAAGATGTTGGATGTGTTCATGGAGAAAGCAGGGTTCCCACCTATGAAATAATTGAGGTCACATGTATGTATATGTATTTGCCACACAGCTACCTGACATGTGCAATGCACATACTGTTGTCATACAGTAGTAAAAGCAAAACCCACAACCCATTGACCAACAGTGTCACACACATAGAGCATACACACACTCACCAAAAGCAGGCTTCAAACCCCTACCTAACTACTTCATGATACTAGAGGAGTACGCATTAACATGATGCACTATGCACATTATTGGGAGCTCTCTTTTCCACAGGTATATTTGCAGGATGGTGACATCATCAGACTTGCAAAGATTAGTATACCACTTTTAAGATGTTTTACTACTTTCCAAAAAGGTTGCTCTTCTCCAAGAAGATCACACACAAACACTTGTCAAGGGCAGTATTCAAACTCCTACCTAACTACTTTATGACACTAGAGGAGTACGCATTAACACGATGCGCTATACACATTACTGGGAGCTTTTTTTTCCACAGGTATATTTGTAGGATGGTGACATCATCAGACTTACAAAGATTAGTATACCACTTTTAAGGTGTTTTACTACTCTCCAAAAAGGTTGTTCTTCTCCAAGGAGATCACACACGAACATACACACACTTGTTAAGTGCAGGATTCTAACCCCTACCTAGCTACTTCATGACACTACAGGAGTATGCATTTATACGACACACTATACACATTACTGTGAGTTCTTCTTTCCACATGTATATTTGTAGGATGGTGACATCATCAGACTAGACTAAGTGGGTTATTAGGTGACGTTAGGTGAGCTACATATAAGGAGTGTCTAAACACTTTGGCCATGTGAACATCAATGGAGAGTTTACTATCTACCTGTGTCCCCAGGGCCATAATGACTTTCTCCATATATACCGGATTACCACCTATGTGGTAATTTGTGTGCACTTTGTTTTATCCAAAAGGGAAGACCATGCATTCTTTGGCATTCTGCTTGAGGGCAATGTTTTGACACCAGGTATCTGTCTCTGTAAGACCCTTCTGGAGGATGTCTGTGTCAGCCGTAGAGTCGATTATGGACCACAGTTATCAGTCATCTGCAAACCTGTTCAGCCATACTCCTCTCATGCTTGCCTGTACCTCTGAGCAGTATCTATGAACAGGTAGGGTCCCAGGACCAAGACCTGTGTGATGCCTTTTGTGACTGGTTTAGAGTTGGACATGGCACCCGCAACCCTGAACATGTGTGTTTGATCTGTGAGCCACTTGGTCACCCATACTGTGACATAGCTGTTAATGTTCAAGCTAGTAAGGTTGTCCATGATGACAGAATGGGGAATGGTGTAGAAAGTCCTTAGAGAGGTCCAGGTGGGCTGTGTGGACTACATTCACCTCCATCTATGTTCTTGGTAACTGTTTCAAATAAGTCAACTAGGTTTAGGAGGCAGGATCTACCTTTAACAAGGCCAAGTTGAGTAGAGTCCAGTGTCTGGAGGTCCCCAATGTCTCTGTTTATGGGTTCCATGATAATTTGCTCCATAGCTTTGCAGACCAGGCTGAGTAGACCTATAGGGCAATGGTTTCCAGGTTCTGTTGTGGCACCCCCTTTGTGGAGCTGGATGACTGTTGGTGTATGCCATTCTTTGGGTACATAGCCTGTGGTACGATTGAGTCTGGACAGTGAATGTAGGTGAGGGTGTAGTTCCTTTTGAGGCTGGTGTACGACACAGCCTGGGACACCATCCAGTCCCATTGATGCTGTGTTCTTAGCTTTGGAGAGGGCTGTCTTTACCTGCATGTCCATGAAGTTTGGGGCTCTGTATTCTTCTGGGATGGACACAGGCCCTTTTGGGGGTGATGGGGGGGGGAGTTTGCACTGAACCTGTCTCCCAGAATGTGGGCAATGTAAGTTGGTTCAGTGTATTTCTTGCCATTTTTCAGTAGCTGACAGCATATTTGGAAGTTGCCACCTACATGTTTGGTATAGCTAACACAGGCTTTGTGGTTGTTATTCTTACATTCCTTGGCAATTTGTCTTTAGAAACTGGCCTTGGATTATTTTATGAGTGATCATTGCTTCTTCCTAATAATGATCAGTGATGCCTTTCCTTTTGTGAAGTTTGTTCTATCATGTGCTCATTTCCTCCTGCTGTTGTCTAACTTATTTAGGGGTGACGACCACCAGATTTGTTTCTTATGTTTGGAGGAGTGCATCTTGGTTTTATTTGGGATGTCTCGATCAATGCATCCCTGTAGATGCTCACAGGATGCACTTGTAAATTATTCAGCAGATTGTATGGCATTATCCTATAGCAAGGGGGCTTTGGAACTTTCCACTTTGGTCTTGGGAAGTGTGCAGTTTGCTTTTGAAAATGTCTTCACAGTGGTTTCATTGACTGGGGAGGGTGGGATGTGGATGTCCAGTGTGATTACTTTATGGTCTGATATTACCAGCGAGGGGTTTATCCCTGTTGTGGTACACTGGTACCCCATGTTGGTGATGATCATGTCCAGTATGTTCTCACCTCTAATGGGCATGGTGACCAGGTGTTCCGGGGTGTTAGAGTTTTTAAACTCTAGGAAACATTGGGCAAAGGACGTTGTACACAAGTAATTCTCCCACTCAATGTTTGGGTAGTTGTAATCTCCTTATATAATGGTGTTTGATAGGACCTTTGTAATTTCCACTGTTCTCAGGGTTACTGAGTGAGGTTCCTGAGACAAGGTAGGTGATCGGTCACAGGCTACAATCTGATAAGCAGCTTTGCCCAATTTTAGTTGCACTTGCATGGTCTCCAAGGACTCATGCTGTGCCACTCACCTGTAAGTGTGGGTATCCATAAGGTAAATGGATACACCACTTCCTTTGGTATTTCTCTTGTGGTTTTGGGTCCAAAGATCAGAGGGAATGTGAGTGTTTTACATGGAGCATGTTCAACAGCTCTGTGTTTGACATAGCTTTGCATGTTAGGCAGGGAACACCTCTGAGTAGGCGATATGCAAGGGAGTATGGTTGGAGCATTTTGAGATGGTCTGTGTATGGCATGTATTTCAGGCCGCTAATGCTCTTTGTAGAGGTATTGCTGCAAGATTTCCAGTTGTCGTAGTTGTCTTGTGAGGTACATAGCAAAAGGGGCATTGTACTCTATTAGGGTTCTAGTGAGTGATGAGTAGAGGGGAACAATTTCCTCATCTATTCTGCATGAGACACCTTTTGTGATGAGATGTGCCACATAGGAGGATTTCCTGACTACTGTGGGGATGTGAATATCACAGTTGTCTCCACTGTCCACCTGTGACCAAAGGTCTCTTGTCACACTTTCAGTGTTAAGTATACTACCACCTATGTTGTAGTTCATGGCTGCAGAGTTTTTAACAAAGGGGATGACAATGCACATTTTGGCATTGAGCTTGAGCCCATGGCTTTGACAACAGCCATCTGTCTCAGTGAGGCCCTTTTGTCGGATGTCCACATCTTTAGTGTTTACAATTATGGCTCCTAGTTTGCAGTCATCTGGAAACTTCAGTAGCCACAGACCTTCTGTGTTATAATTTACTTCAGGGAAGTAGATATTAAACAGTGCAAGACCCAGGACTGGACCCTGTGGTACTGCAATCGTCACTGGTCCAAAGTCATACATGGAGTCTGCTACTTTCACAGTGTGTGTTCTGTCAGTAAGCCTGTTGGCAACCCATCTTGTGACATAGCAATTTATATCTCGTTTAGTGGGTTTATCTGTACTTACAGAGTGTGGGGTGGTGTTGTAAGCTGTGGCAGGATCTACATAGGCTGTGCGAACTGCCTTACCCTTGTCTGCAGTTCTGGTGACTGCTTCAATGTCATCTATCAGGTTTAGGAGACATGATCTGCATTTTACAAACCCAACATGGTTGTGGTCCAGGGTTTGGGTATTACAACTGTATTTTTTATAAATTGTATGATGATACATTCCAAGGCCTTGAAGGGCAGGTTCATCAGGCTAATGGGGCGCTAGTTCCTGGGGTCTGTGGTGTCTCCACCCTTGGGTAGTGGGATAACTGTCACTGTGCACCATTCAGCTGGCACAAAGCCTGAGGTGTGGCCATGACTGAATATGGTACATCGGTGTGGTCCCTGTTCATTCTGTGGTTTGTGTAGAACACAGCCTGGGAGGTTATCTGGTCCCATGGCTGCTGTGATACTGGCTTTGGAGAGTGTTTTTTACTTGTGCAGTCGTGATGACAGCAACTTTGCAGTCTTCCGTTATAGTGGTGTGCTCTTTCATGGGTGAGAGGGAGGTAAAGTTAACACTGATCCAGGATGTTGGCAATATCAGTTGGGTCTGTATATTTAATGCCACTGAGCTGTAACTCAGAAAAGATTTGAGTGTTGCCATGACATGGACCTGTCTGTTGTGCAGAGATCTCCTGAGTAGACAGTATGCAACAGAGAACAGATTGGGTTAAATTCACTCTTGTTGTATGGGGCAACTGTTTGAGGCCAGTAATCCTCTTGTTGAAGTACTTCAGTGGTCTTTCCAGCTGCTGACGGTGCCTAGTCGGATTCATCACAAGTGTGTTGTAGTACTCTGTGACAGGTCTGATGACTGATGAGTAGAGGGAACCTCCTTTGACCTACATGCACAGACCTTGGCAGGTTGTGTGAACACATAGCATGATTTTCTGAGCACTTTGTGAATGTGTTTCTGGAAGTAGAGCTGACTAACCACATTTGTCCATAGATCCCTTATTATCACCTCCATATTTAGCCTAAGTATGTGAGCATGCCCAGTATGACCTTTCAGTATGTTGTTGCCTGACATTTGCTTCATTTATTTAGGTGTGTAAGCATGCCCAGTGCGACTTTTCAGTGTGATGCAGAATGAAATCCACTACATTTGTTGAAGTGTGTGAGCACGGCCTCTATAGACATTTATACTATATGTGTGTGGAAAATCAAGTTGTATTTTTACAGCAGGGCTCACCTTTGTGACATAAATCAACAGGGATCATGCTGTGCCTGCAGGGCTTCCATGAGACACTTTGCATAGACTTATCAACATTTCTACATACAGGGGGGACAGCTATTCTTTGTACATTTCTACTCGGGGCACACCTGATTGTTACTGTGGGTGTACATAGGATGATGGGTTCACCTGACACTTATACACATTTGCTAGGCCTGCACTGCTATGTAAGGTACTCCATTTCAGTCTGTACTGTTGCCTATCGTACTGGCTTGAGGCATACTCTTGTACTACAGATCTTAGTGTCCACTGTCACATATATTAGATTGCGACTTCATAGCCGACCCACATCACACCGCCTGGCCTGCTCTTCTCTGTCTGCATAGGCCTGTGGGGAAGGTTACCCATATGCCTCTTTAGGGGCATGCTACAGCATTTCTTTGTGTTTGCATTAGTGTACAACTGTCTTGTTGTGGCTATGCCAGTGAAATGCTGTCATGGCTTAGTGGTTCAGTACTGTGACTATAGTGCACAGTATCCCGGGTTCGAACCCTGTCACTGCTTTTTATTTTCATGATGGGCAGACCATACTGCTTAAAGAACAGTAAAGCAGATATGAGCATGTTTACCTGCCTTTGCTCAACTTTGCCCGACTTTGCCCGACCTTGCCCAACATTGCTCAACGTTGCCCGATGTTGCGCTAGTTAGCGCGGGCAATTTTGTTTACATATACTAAATAGTGGTAAAAGCTGCTTAGCACTGCTTTATATTGCTTAAAACATGGCTATCATGCCTCAGGTGGTGCTGCAGGGCTGCCTATTTTGGATGCACATAGTACACTCCCTATACATGTGTGGAAACAGGTAGTGTCAACTTAGGCATCCCTTTTATTTTATGTCTGAGTCAGAGAGAGGTATCATTTCCAGGGTTCCTACTGAGCCAGTGTATGTGCTATGCGTTGCCTCTTTGCCAAGGCCAAGGCATACTGAGCACGCCTCCTTCTGTCTACTGGGGCAGGCTCAGGTTGTTCTTCCTCCGCATCACACTGGGCCTGTGCAGGTTTTGGCAATGGTGGGAGGCTGTTTGGTGCTGCCCCATGCTGTTCTTGCTGCAGCTGTTTTCGCAGGATCATATTGTGTAGCATGGCACATACCATGACAATTTGGGTACATGTAGTTGGTTTGTACTGCAAGGCTCCACCAGATGTGTCCAGGCACTGGAACCATGACTTAAGCATCCCAAACACACACTCGATTACATTTCATGTTTGTGCGTGTGCTTCATTATGGAGTTCTTGTTCAGGTGTGTGTGCATTTCTGATCGGTGTCTTCAGCCATGGCTCCAGTGTGTATCCAGCATCCCCCACTAGGTGACCATCAGGGATGTCCCCATTGGCAAATATCTGGTACAGCTGCGTCAGATGCCAGATATGGGAATCGTGGTAGCTTCCAGGGCAGCCAGCACACACATTCAGTATTATGCCCTGGGCATTGCACACGACCTGACAGTTGATCGAGTGGAAGCACTTGAGGTTGATGTAGGCCCTACCCCGCTCACCAGCTTGTGCTTTGATGTGTATGTGCGAGCAGTCAATTGCACCCACTACCTCAGGGTATTCCGCTATTTGCTGGAAGAGACGCATATTGCTGGCCAATACATCACGGAAATTGGGGAAATATACATAACCACTGACATGTGCTGACATGGCATTAAGGAACTGGTGCAGTACCCTGGATGCTGATGCCTGTGAAATCCTCATCATATCACCAGTTGGTCTCTGGAAGGTACCTGTTGCTAGTCTTCTTAGGCCAACACATACCGTCTTTCCACTGGGATGGGTTCTCCTCTGTTGGTTCTGTGTGTGAGGCGTGGCCTGCACAGCTCAACAATTTGTTGCAGGAGTTCTCTGTCCACTCTATAGTGTTCCACTATCTCCAGCTCATGTAGCCCCTGGTAGGTTACCCTGGGTCTGTACACTCTTCTCTGTCTCCTCACTGTGGGTTGCTCAGCAGCATTCGAAATGGCACCGCCCTCATCGTCTTTCACATATTGCCTTATCATAGCAATGGCAGCCCCTAACATTTTTTGCCTCAGTTAAGCTTGCTAAGTTTTCACTTCTCTTTGTAGACTGCAGTGTTGCAGTGTTTCTGATAAAAACATGGGGGGATGTTGTTTGCAGAGTTTTCAGTGCTGGGCTGGGCTAGTGTACTGCCTGTGTAATTGGCTGATTCTGATTGATTTCACCTGGCATCTCTGCTAGTTCTCCTTTTTTAACTTCCTACTACTTCTATTCCTTCCTTTTCCCTTTCTGTTTCCATAGGGGGCAGCGCCGTGCAAACAAGCGCAAACATGTGCACACAAGCGCGCACACCCATGCAGACAGGCTTACACAGGCTTAGGCAGGTGCACATGCATGCACACAGGCTTAGACAGCCTTACACAGGCTTACACGGGTGCACACATGCGCACACAGGCTTAGACAGGTTTACAGGTGCGCACACGTGCGCACAATGTGTAAGCATCTTTGCAAGAAACTTTGGTGATATCCACGACGTACACCTTCGGTTTCTGGGTTTCAGTTAAGACAACTGTAGACACGCCTCTTCCAGTCCTGAGTAACTCACAGCAAGCACATGCCACTCTGCTCCAATTAGCTTACAGTCTTTGATACATACCTCTCATGATGTCACCTATCTTCTACTCTACTACTCCCTTAGTCCTACACTTATACTCTAGGGACATGGTTCACATGGCAGGGAAAATTGGGATTCACTATCCTTATCCTCATTTGCATAGGATTGCCTACTAATGCTTGGTTACATCTCTCAAACTGAGCTTCCCCCCTTAGCAACCACTACTCAGTTGCCATGTTGTCTTCAGCCTGCCATTCACCTGCATGGCAGAGGAATATTTTTAATAAAATGCCTATTTTCGGCTTTTTTGTTTTTATTTTTTGGTTTTTATAGCACCGCACGTTTGTGTGGCGCTGCGCTACGCTTAAACATTGGAGATCGGGAAAAAAATTATTTTTAATATTTTGCAACAGATTAAAATGCCAATTGCCTTATATTTGGCCATTGGCATGCTTCCTCAACTGGATGCATGCTTTATTTGGAGCTGACATAGCTCTGTTTTGCTATTTGCAGAATGGTACTCCGTTACCAATGGAGTACATTTCTGTAAATAACTCTATTCTTACTCGGACAGGTTAGTGTTTCCTGGATCAGAAATTTACTTCATTTGCATAGCTTTCAGCAGCAAATGAGGTAATTTGCATAACATAACACTGTCTGTGCAAGAGTAGTTTTAGGAGCTCTCATGCATGCCCCTGCCTTCTGTTGCTGAATCGCTCGGCAGACATATTGGATGTCTGGAGTCTTACTCTACTCTTAGACTCCGTGCAAGCCTTCGTGAATCTGGCACATTAGTTTTACAGATGATGCAAAATTCCTGATGAGAGAAGAAAAACTGAAAACAGAAAAATTGTGGGGTGGAAAAATAATATGGAATTTAAGAACTGAATGTTGTTCTAGAGTGGCTGCATTGTGAAAAAACAGGACAAGAAGGTTAACTGTTGTAGATATGAGATACAGAGAATATGTTTAGAGATTTACAGCATTACATGCATATACAAATGGCAAATAAAGAGATAAGCTGTTTCATCAAGTATTAATTATATGGTGGTTATCATGAAAAATATTATTTCAGGGAACTTTAATTAGAATCCAAGGGGAAAGCATAAAAAGGAAGGGAATGATGTTAAAATACTAGAAATGAGAAAATATTAGTTAGTCGTGTAGAATAAAAGTCAATGGATTTATAGAGGATGGGCATTTGGATATGAAATTGATTACTTTATACTATTGGAAGATTTGGGTATAACAGCGGTGTTACAGTAAAGGCAGGCTTTTTCAGATCATTTATTAAGATGCATGGAGTTGATGGAAGGAATTGAATATATTAAAATAAAAATAATAATTCAGAAAGTATGGGATGAACTTGGGTAGTAGGAAGCATTGCAGTTATGGAGGGATTATATTACCATGAAGGTCTTTTATAAACATTGGTCTGAATGATGGACTGAATTTGAAAAGAAGTATATATTTTTTTTAAATTGCAGGATGATGTAAGAAAAGAAGAGAAAATGCAGTATGGAAAGATATATAGCATTACATTGGAGAATTTAGAGAACACTGTGATAATGTAAAGAAACTATATAAAAGAAATTGAGAAAAAGGTAAGATGTTACTGTTTAAGCAGATATATTATTTACAAGGGGAGAAGGAAGTTGTGTCTGCATATTTAGGTAAAATTGTAAAGGGGATGTTAGTATAATGAGGGGAATGAAAAATATAAATGGAAAGGTAAAAACATCTGAAAAGCAAATTATCAGTATTGTAGTACAGCATGTAGGAAACATGTATAAGAGTTCAAAGAAAGAAAATAAGAGAGAATGGAAAGTTACAACATTCAGGAATGAGTTAAGGAAGAATTTGAAAAAGAAATTACTGTTAGTGGATTGAATGAAACACTTAGGAAAGTAAATGTTCATTCAGTGTCAGGTCCTGAAGGCATATGGTATAAATGTAAAAGAAATTAAGATATTGACAAAGAGATTGCTTTATACACATTTTGAAAGAATGGTTGAAAGAAGGGTTTGTTTATGAAGCGTTATAAAGTGGGATATTGAAATTTATATGGAAGAAAGATGAAAAGAATGACATGAAAATCATAGTCTTATCATTTCAAATAATATAGAATTATAAACTTTTTATGAGAACATTTCAGAGCGGAATGGAAGGAAGGATGAAGGACATTATGGAAGACATTATATATGGTGCAAAAAGGAAAGGATGTCAGGAATCATTATTAGTGTCTCAGGAAATTGTGGATGATATTATAAGTAAAATGGAAGCTGTAAAACGTATAGGTTCATAAGTTCATAGGTGTGTAGTAGGCTAATGGCCCTGGAGCCTTTACAAGCCTAGCCCATAGGATTATCTTGGCATCATGCCACCCAACCATAGTTCCTAGTGTGTCTCTTTTGAGTAGAGCCACTAGAGTGATCCCTGGCGTGAATTTTCTATTTCCCATCCACTCATCAAGATTTCTCTTGAAGAGGGCCAGTGAGGTGCTCTGCTTGATATGTATGGGAAGTCTGTTCCACAGCATGGGCAGTCTTGGGGTTATGAACCTGTCCCTCCAGCATGTTCTGTTGATTGTGGTAATGAGGTTGAGGTCTTTGGAGCATGTGTTGTGGTGGGATTGGGATTTCTTTAGATGTAGCATTTCTAACAGAGCTGGGTCAGACATGTCTTTATAAGTCAAGCAGAGATCACCTCCAAGCAGGCGATATGAGACAGAGAATAGTTGGATATATTTGAGTTTGTCCATATAGGACAAGTGTTTAAGGCCTAGGATCCTCCTTGTGAGGTACTTTTGTGGCCTCCCCAGTTGTTGCAGGTGTCTAGTGAGGTACATGCCAAATGTGGCATTGTACTCGGTGACTGGCCTAAAGAGGTAAGAGTAGAGAGAGCAATGACTTCTTTCTTCCTGGATGCAAAACCCTTAGTAATGAGATGTGCTACATAGAAGGAATTTCTGATCACTGTGGCAATGTGGTGGTCAAAAGAGAGGTTGCTGTTAACCTGTGTTCCCAGATCTCTTATAGGTTCATAGGTTCATAGGTTCATAGGTTTATACTAGGCTATCTGCCCCAAGGCATTTATAAGCCTAGCCCAAATTTTTGTGGCTTACGCCACCCCTTATATGAAAAAATACTGCACCCATTAGTTTGTTGTGCCTCTGTCCAGCAGTGACACAGAGATGATTCCTGGGGTAAACCTACGATCTCCCATCCACAGGTCAAGATTTCTCTTGAACAGAGCCAGCGAGGTGCCTTTTATAATGCCTTTTATGTTCAGTGGACTACCATCAATGTGGTAATTCAAGTCAACTGGGTTTTTCTCAAAGGTGATATTATGGAAGGTGATATTAGTAAGGTATTTGATACAGCAGGACATGATGATTTTGGGAATGTCATAGAAAAGTATTGAATAGGTAATAGAATCAGGAAAGTGTGTATGTCAGTCTATCAAAATAATAGAATCATAATGTTACTGAAAAGGTGACAGAGTAAAGAAATGTGCATGAACTGTGGTGTAAAACAAGGATGCTCCATAAGTGGGATAGTGTTTACATTAGTTGTTGTTGTTGTTGTTGTTTGTCTTTCGGCTTTTCCCTGTTAGGGGTCGCCACAGCGGAACTCCGGCCCACTAATGATTGGCAGTAGATAGTGTTTACATTAGTAATGAATGTAATAGTGAGTGAAGTAGATTATAAAATGAAAGATGCTAGATATGCAATGGATAAGGAAGTAATGATTTCAGTAGTTTTGACATACGTTGATGATATAGTTGTGATTGCTAAGAATAAGATATGGAGGGAAGTGTTGCTTGGTTTGTCTGAATGGATGTTTAAAATAAATGAAATGACCTTGAATAAAAATAAAAGTAAGTGTTTGCATGAATTTGCAAAGATTGGAGGGGTGCATTTTTTGATGAGTGAAGTATTTTTGTTAAGGATAAAATTTTGGAAAATGATGTAGTTATAGTGCAATGGGAGGATTTGATAAAAAATGAATGAAAGAAATATGTATTATGTGAAGGACTTATTCATTAGCATTCAAGAAAAAGGTTTATCTGGTGAATTCTGTCTTAATGTGAAATATATTGTGCATGTCAAATGTGTATATTATTCCAGAAAAAATATGAAAACGAAATTGTGCAAATGGTAATTTCTTTCATATGGTAATTAAGTTTAAACACCACAAAAAGAAGTGTGCTGTATAAAAATGAAGATGAAGGGGACTTTGGTTATTTAAATTCAGTTGTTTATTTTGTTTCTTTAAACTTGTATATAGTATTAAAAAGGGTAAATGAAATAATAGTGAAAATGTTTAAATACAAAAACAAAACAAACGGGAGATGGTAAGAGTAAGAAAAAGAGATAAAGATTATATAAATGAAGAAATTAAAATTATCAAGAAAAAAAACACCAGAATAAGTGATAAAAGCCATTAAAATTAGGAAAAAGTGGTGTATTAAGACTGTAGAGTGTCAGGATTTCCCATGGAGGCTGGTAATAAATAAGTTACTTGTAAATGTGAATATGCCATAGAAAAAGAAATTTGAAATATTGTGTTTATTTTGTAGGGTGGAAAAAACAACAGCACATTTTTTTTTTAATGTACAAGAGTGGTTAAACTCTGGAAAAAGTTGTGTGAAGAAAAAATTTGAGAATATGATGTGAATATGATTATGAATGTATATTATAAAACAATAAGAAAGAATGTGTAAGAAGGTTGGATAAAATGTATTTTATGTAATATGGGTTATTTGGAATGAAAGATTAAATGACATTTTGTTTAATGAACATGGATTTTGGCTAATATATTTCAAAAATTAGATTATGGTCATGGAAAAAGCAGTGGGGGTAAATTATAGAATAATAATAAAGATGATGGTATATAGGAATGTGCAGAAATGCACCTGCAAATATGTTTGTTTTGTAAATATGTAAATATATAAATAAAATGGCCCTGATTCCAGAAGACTTGCTTTCAGCCTAAGTGATGACTTATAACTGAGAGCAGGCTGATAGCGAGCGTTTTGGAATCTAGTACCCATAGCAGGCCTGTTTATAGATAGGCCTTAAACCAAAGTAAGTAAATTACACCAACAGCAGATCTTTCATAATCACAGCAGACTCGCACTGAGAACAACTCTATTGTAATCTGACCTATTGTTTTGTTTATGTTGTTTGAATTAATTAAAAGATCCCTACTGTTCTTGATTGGTGTCATGGGATCTTTTATATCCACCTGAACTGCCAGCTACTTAAGCAGATGTAATCTTGGATCTCATCTGAAATATGACACACTTAACCCCCTAATGTTGCACTTCGGTGTCAGTAATCCATTCACTTAGACTATGAATAGAACACATAGTCTTCTGGTCTTTCATTACCAAATGCAGGTATGCTACCTGTTTATACTTTAAAGTAATTCAGCATAGATATCCCCTGGGTCCCATTCAGCTTTTTTTATTCTTTTAAGGCTACTGCTTTCTAAACAGTCATGCATTTCTCTCTAATATTTTTCTTCTAAATACATTATTTTATATCCATCCATTCATACATGCATTCATCCATGTCACATTAGATTTAATTTGCCATTTATTAACCTGGTCCTCTAACCTTTCCTATTTCATAATTTACATTTGTGACTATGCAGAAGACTTTCTACTCTGTGTTAATGTGTTTGTATGTGCACGCGCGTGTGTGTGTGTGTGTGTGTGTGTGTGTGTGTGTGTGTGTGTGTGTGTGTGTGTGTAAAATCTGACCTTAAAATCACTATGGTAGAGGTTGTGTATGCGAAAAGCCAAGAGATTTTAAGGGGAAACCCTGTATCTAATAGTCCAGAGGCAATGACAATTGCATTGAATATTGTTGATCCTGGATTTAACACTGTGTGTGTGTGTGTGTGTGTGTGTGTGTGTGTGTGTGTGTGTGTGTGTGTGTGTGTGTGTGTGTGTGTGTGTGTGTGTGTGTGTGTGTGTGTGTGTGTGTGTGTGTGTGTGTGTGTGTGTGTGTGTGTTTGCATACTGTTTCATATCCAAACTTATCAAGTGTCTTTTTCACTTGTGCCACTATCTTATGTATCTTTCTGTTATGCAGCATTGTGTCATAACAAATGGTATGCCTTGCTCCTTAACCTCCTGCAGTCTTACTTGCACAGATATTGACCCTTAGTGTAAAGCATTGTTAACTGTTCTTTAATTCAGATTTACATTAGGTATCATTATCCTTTTTATTATGTTGTTGTGTCTTTACAGTGGAACTCCGGCCCGCTAATGATTGGCAGTAGATTTTTACATGCCAAGTTGCCGGCCCTGACACACAACCTTCAACAAAAGTATGCCCATTCATGCATGTCTCCACACAGAAGACGCTCTAGCTGAGAATCAAACAGAACAACATCTTACTGTCAGGCAACAACGCTACCGCAGCACCACCACCGCAGTATCCTTTTTATTATGTCTTTCCTATAATTTGCCCATACTACTATCCTGTAATCAACTAAAGGACTGTTCTGCTTAATAACCCATGTTTTACATGTTCTTGTAATACTCAAAGGAAGACATGATCTCAGCCTTTTTATGGCTAAGGGGTTGAGACTAAATATTGCTACCAGACTTTATCTTGTAATCCTGAAGGTGATTCTGTCATTACTTACTTGCATATTGTTTTTTGCTGATCAAATCACACTGACATACTGAAACAATACTCTGATGCTTTTTCTGAAAGTAAGAAGTTATGTCTTGAATCTTACTTGACTAACAAAAGAGAACTGTATTAGATTTAATTGACATTATCTTCCTGGTGTGAATCTATTATCCTTCGCAACCTTTTCTAACCTTCTGAAATTCTTTCTTCATTACTGATCGTACTGTTTTCCTTATGTTTGAAGTGATTTTCACAGGTCAGCAGTTTTCAAGAACTATTTTGCTCCTGCTCTTGGGATGGTGAATCACAACCACGGCCTTGCAGTATTCAGGGATCCTTCTCTCTTCCTATGATTTGCTGAACATGTCAAAGGTAGTACCAGTCAGCTCTCAGTTCTTTAAGAAATGTATGGTGACTCAAAGGCCTTACAACATCATGAACTTTATTTTTTAAAGTTTTACATGCAATAAGCAGAAGCATTCATTGAAAGCGCTGCTGTTTCATCACCATTTACTGACCACCACAATCTACTGCGTTTAGCTTTACTAACTCAATCTATTTAGTTTTACTACCCCACTCACTTTTCAACTACTTTCTTCTTTCTGCATCTAAAAAGGATTCCCTTCCTAACTCATATGTTTTTTCCAGATTATGAAATAATCCACATAACGTGCAAGTTATTTCTCAAATCCCATAACCAGTTTTAACTAAAATACATACATTCCAGTGAATGAGTCAGTTTCCTTCAAAAAATAATTAACGAAATCAATGTGAAAACTAGCAAAGGAAAATAAATACATTTCTCTCCCCAGGTCTACCCCTTTGATGTCTTTACTGGGCCTACCTCAGACACATAAACAACCAATGCCATTATAGGGTTGGGACGGTGGCCTAATGGTTAAGGTATTTTCCTTACAAACACAAAGTGCAGGGTTTGAGTCTCACAAGGGGTAATTGGCTATGCTCGAAAGGGCAGTTAGCTTAGTACTAATCTATGAACCTATAATCTTTTGCTTGAGTACAGATCTTCCATATATGATATTTACCCTTGTCCTGATATTTACCCTTACAATTTACACCCTTCTTTTTATCTGTTTTATACCATTTATAAATAGCCAATAATTCAATTGAACATATCTACCCATAAAGTTAACTGAGATTTTCTCAAATCTTTTGGATTTCTCTCCACTCTCCACACACTTCTCATAGAAAGGGATCTTCTCAGATTTCTTCTATGTTTTTATTAAAACTTTGAAATAAGGAATTATGTATTGTGTCCTATGCACAATCCATCTTTGGAAGGTACATTCTCAGTCATGAATTATTCGCTACAAAATTTTCTTTTTGATAGTCATTTTGGTTCCCCAAGAATCTTTCTCAAATGCATTTCGCAGTACTCCAAAGACATGGGGCAAGTAAACATCTATTGTAATCTGTCCAGACGTTTCATGGGACTTATCTCATAACTCATTCTCACTTATTTTCTGGCTGTACAAAACAAAATAGGAAATCTCCATGTACATTCACTTCATGTATATCAGCAAAAAATGAGACTTCGTTGTGTGTCATATATTTCATAAAGACTCTGCTGCTCATAAATACAATATAATATCATAACAGAACTATGTGGATGTATCCTGTGAGTTTCTAACCTTGGTCTTTCTCTGACTAACAACAATAAAAGTTATTCTGTTTCAATGGTTTGCGACTAATGGTTCATGGGAGCAGCTACAACATAATTTTGCCTATATATTTTTTTCTTTTATAATAGATGTAAACATATCCAGACTGAATTACAAAACAAAAAAGAAAACAACAAACAAAAAATGTGTTGTGATATGTTTTGTGCAAAGTGCAGCAGCAAATCTAATTCTAAGAACCCCCCCTTGAAGTCCAAGGAGGTTTTAATGTACGTACTTTAGTTGAACGCTTCATGTCAAAGTTTGAAGGGAATTGTTAGTCACTAGCTTGTAATGTGTTTAATTATTCATGGCTGGCTTCTTTAGTAACTTGCAGGATTAAGTCCTATGGTGAGGTTACATTTGGTATTGCTATCATCTGTATCAGACATCTAGCCATCTAGATGCTCAGTGGTTTATTATTGATAAGGTACACATATCAACTGTGTTATAACATTGTAAGATATCCATATCCTCCTACCCAGCAGAGGAGTCAGATAGACAGTACTTAATATCCTTTCCTACTTTAAACTCCCACATTACATTATAATATTCAAAGGAGATGTCTGAACTAAAACTAACATTCTGTAATTTGCAAAACATTCAGATGACCACAAAATGTATGGTATTTTGACATCTATGTATAATATGCAAAGAAATGCATGCTTTATATAACAGGCAGATATGCTCAATACAAAAATGGGCACCATTTATGTTTGCTTCAGGTGATTTTCCCAAAAGTTATGGAATGGTCATTTTATTTAAGAAGATTTTTTTCTCAAAGAGTAATATAGGCTAAAGAAGACACTGAGGGCAATATATCATTACTGAATGCAGGAGCCATCTATTATCTCAGCCTTGTATGATGATCTCCAGCTATGCTTTCTGCGTCAACAGGTCAGTCTGGCTCTTATTTCATCTCCCATCCACTATAAGCAATCTTGACTTCATCTTAGGGAACTGCAATATAACCTTGTACTACATATTTGATAAACAGGATGCCTGTACATTGTATAATGAGAAAAAATGCACTTATTACTGGACCTATAGATGCATATAATCTTTTTTGATCTATACTGCATTTATGTTATCAGTGCTAACTCCCAGTTAAGGGACTGAATCCACATTTTTGGAACTGAAAGATATAAAATAAATTATTTTGTTAATTAATTATCAGTTTGAAAAAAAATAAAGATGATTTACCATTGGATATTAGATGAGCAGCTTTCAAGTTTACATTTAATGGTTGCTTATAGTGAACCCATGAAAAATGCAGATGAGAAAGAAGCTCTTCACTTGACTCTTAAATTTCATAAGTTGCTAGCGAATTTCAGCTCTGTTTTGATCTCAATAATCTTAATTCATAGAAGCCATACAACATAAGCTCAAGTCAGTAAAGGCTTCTACTAAGTCCTTATTTTAATCTAAAATAGGTGTAAAATATTCCAAATGGGCAAATATTCCTTCAAATCTTTTATCTAATCTATTTAAACTGAACCAAAAAACATGAACATTTATATCCACATCCACAGGATATTCTATCACCTTTTCAACAAACATAAATGGAAATTGATGCTTCAAAATTCCAAACATAAAGACATCTGAATATTTTTTAGATTTTTTTTCTCCCACTATATTTCTGGAAGACCTAATTAAACTGGTTGCTTAGATATTCTGTTTTGTACCTGATCGATTTATTTCTAAATTCCACTCAGGATTTATATAACTGAGACAAATGCACTATAAAACTGGGGTAGAAGTGATTCTAAACCAAAGGGGAAAAAAAGAAAAAACTCTGCTCAACTTGGCATATTTGCTGTTTGATTTAGATGGAAGCAAATCCTCTGACTAAGTGTTCCACTTCTTATTGTGAAATTTTAAAAAAATGTGGTTTTACACAGATATAGCAAAGCTCTCAGATCCTGTATCATTCAGACTACACATAGTTATTAGTGGTATACTATTCTACCCATAACAGGAAGAAGGCAAGGGTGTACACTGCCAGCTTATCTCTTCATACTGTGTCTGCAACTATTCTACAAAATTATTCAAAATCTATGACTTTTCAGTATAAAATTATGTAACACATATATCAATATAACTGCTTTTGCAAATTATATTTTGTTGTGTTTCCAAAACCTATCAAAAGCTATTCCTTAATTATTACTCAGTGCAGAAGAAAACAGAAATGATTCAAATTGAATACTAATTGTGAATAAGTCATCTCTGTTTGCAATTAATAATACAAGTAATTTAATACAGTCATTTTTTTAATGTAAAAAATTAGTGTCTAATTGAATGCACTCAAATATCTAAATATTGAATTAACTCAAATGCCTAGGTGCAATACATAAATCTGACATTTTGTTCACTTTAATTTTGGTAAAAAACTGAGCAGGTCAAGGCAAAGCTGTACAATTAGAGTCAACATAAATTTAGTTAGAGTGTTTGATTATCTAATATTAAAATTAATATAGTCCACTCTTATATTTTTGAAAAAAATTGATATCACAAAATCTGATTGATATCTTCAACATAACTATTAAGCAAATGTCAACGTTTCTATGGAATAACAGAAATTGTTAAAAATGTTTTCAGTAATATTTCTGATTTTAAAAATAATGAAGACAGAGAACTTCCTAATTTACAGCATTTTATATAATATCTAGGATAGTAAAATTACTTGGCTATTCAGGCCATTTAATGTCAATATCTAACAAAATAATACTATAGATCACAGTAATTAGAACGTTAATTAATAGTCCAGGTGCCACAGTAAAATTAATCCCTTTCAAATATTAAGTTACGAATTCTAGACATTATCTCAAGAGGTGGTTCAATTTGTTAAAATATTTTTTGTTATAACTTTTTAATCTTTATTTTCTCAGCTGTATAAATAAAAGGTAAAATCTGTTAAATATCATATTTCCTGACATTTTCCCATCCTTTGAGATAAAGAAATGCAAACTCACAGTAAAATTGAACAGCATCAAAAAAGTATGCCCATGTTCACAAATGGGAACGCTGGTACATTAATGTTAACCCAGTAGTTCAACCGCATCCATCTTGTAATGTTAATGTTTTAACTGCACTTTACAACTGAATCGTCAAATGGCAGTTCATAAAGACATAAAGCAGAGTTCAAAAGTGCTGAGTGTGGTACAGTTCAAAGCAGGTGATGTGAAGGCACTTGTCCCACTTTTCACATTTCTTTCATGCATTCAGCTGGCAGTAGGTGCACCTCCCTTGTAATGTTGACTCAAAGTAGTGTTGGTTGCCATCATATCAAACAAGATTAAGTACTGGTGCAGTGGGATCACTGAGCCAGTAATGAGGTACTCCCTTGAGCAAGCCCCTGGTAACTTCCCAGTGAAATTTGAAATGTGTGAAACAGTCTGAGCATGGCACAACTTTGCTGTGAATTTTCCACCCAGCAACTTCTGCCATGTTGAATGCATTGACTAGAAGATTCCACCACTACTTCTTTGACTTTATCATAGGATGGTATGCTCCTAGAAGTCGATCAAGCAGAGCCACATCACCCATGCCTGACATATAGTTAACTATCACTCTTGGCTGTGGAATCTTTGCCTTTTCACCACTCGCAGTACCTTTGACATGGCTTTCAATCATCACAGCAGGGTTGACAACATCAAAGTTGGACATACAAGTCACCACACTGTCATTCCATCTGACAATATTGACTTTGATGTCAGACTTGTGTACATACTTTCTTCTCTGTGACTTTTGAAACTCGAGCTTGTTTGGTAAAGCAACTGTGCTGAGTCTGCCTTCATGACCTGTTCCAGAGGCACGCATTTCCAAATCTCTGAGTTGAGACATGAGTGAATATGATGAGAAGAAGTTGTCAAAGAAGACACTATACTGCTTATGGAATTTTATTGATAAAACTGCAAACAACATGCTCTCCCAAGCCAGTGTTTTCAGGCTGATCTGCTATACCACAGTAAAGAGAAGCCTGGAATGGGAATCAATCTGAAGAACAGAGCATCCATATATAGCCAAATCTTATTGGCTTACACCTTAGAAAATTGGCACCATAGTGGCCATAATATGGAACAATCAATTTGTTTATACTCAGCTTTTCTTCAAACATGCCAAACTGTATCAATGCACTATTCAGACTATCATAAACAGGTTTCACTTTTGCAACTTTAGACTGCTCCAGGTTCTTGCTGTCAGCCACATGGAAAAATCTTCAATTCCTGGAATCTGTTTTTGGTCATTGTTTTCTTCACTGCATCACATCCCAAGCCATCAGCCATGCTCCAGTAATTTCTTTCTTTGGGCAATGTGTGATATGCTGACAGCAGAACAATGCTGGCGAACTGTCTAATTTCTTCTGTGGATGTTAAAAACCCTGGTGTATTTTTATCACAATATGTGTACAGTTCCATCTGGGTGTTAAAGTGATCAAACAGATCACCACCAAAACATGCATCAAATAACTACAATGGTGTCTTCATCAGCAGTTGGATGTGTATCAAGTCATCTGTTTACTTCCTCATATTTCATAGGCTCTGTGAACTTGTCTGTCAGTTTGCAACTGGTCTTATAGCTTGATGGTGGCACCTGCCCTGACTCTGAAGACCTGTACTTTCGAGTTGCAGTCTTGTTACTTCCTGCCACACCTTAAGCCGGCTTTGTAATTTTTCATGTTCTTTGCTCTGAAGAACCGCACTCATCTTCTTCAGCCGCAGTATGAACAGCATCCTTTACTTTGCGCTTACATTTGCATGTTCTTGCATGACTGCATGAATGGTGTTTTTCAGTGTCACAAGGAACTGCTGCAATAGTCACAGTTTAATCAGAGCCACACTCAGCACCAGTGAACACATCCAGTTCTCCACAAACTGAAACGACCCCCAGAATATGAATATAACATGAGAGAGTACTATAACTGAAAACTAACCAAACCAGTAAAGTTTATGTTTACATTTAGCATTTTGCAAATAATAAAATTAATGTACCTGAAATGCTTTGAAAATTACATAGATTCAACAAAAATATGAATAGATAAAACTGAGTGAATCAAAAAAACCGTTCACATCAAACAAAAACAAATATGTCCAATGAACAAATAATATTTATATATATATATATATATATATATATATATATATATATATATATATATATATGGGTCTACTTTACATTACCAAACCGACAATTCACTGACACACAAAACACCGACCCCAAATAACCGAAAACACACAACACCGACAACTCACAAAACCGAACACCATTACACCGACACAAACAACGTAAACTACATGACACACAATGATATATCCACTAACCTTAACCCAAACCCTAACCCTAAGGTCCGACACTACCGCACAGTTACCCTACCCGCACCCTAACCCTAACTCACTTAACCCACCCCTACACCTAAAGACTGTCACTATCGCACACTTAACCTACCTGCACCCTAACCCTAACTCACTTAACCCACCCTAAAACATAAAGCCCGTCACTATCGCACACTCACCCTACCCGCACTCAACCTAACTCACTTAACCCGTCCCTAAACTACAGTCCATCACTATCACACACTTACTTTACCCGAACCCTAACTCCGACACTGCCGCACACTCACCTTTCCCACACCCTAACCCAAAATCCCACAATATCGCACACTTACCTGACCGCTCCTAAATCCGTCACTATCGCACACTTACCAAGTCGCACTCACACGTTACCCTTGTCGGTCTTTCAGCTGTCGGCAAATCACCGTTTCGGTCAACTTACCTGTCGGTCATTTCATCTCGGTCTTCTGCGTGTCGGTAAAGTGTCGGTTCGGTAATCTAAAGGAGACCCATATATATATATATATATATATATATATATATATATATATATATATATATATATATATATATATATATATATATATATATGTGTGTGTGTGTGTGTGTGTGTGTAGCTATATGTATATCTGTTGTAATATTTAGTCTGCTTCACTGCCTACACTACTGTTCACGTTTAGGAACACTGGGTCAGTAAAGGATACTGATATTCTAACTGATAATAAACATTTGAGTGGATCCATATTTCTAGTGTTAACAGATTATTGCCAGCACCACATTATTGACAATGCAATAATATTACTTGAAGAGAAAAGAATCAACAGCAAATGAAATATATGATATTTCACTCCTAGAGTTAACAAGGGTCTCAGCTGTCAACTTATCTATACTCATCCAAGTTAAAATAAATAAACTCAAGCCTGCCATTCTGTTGTTGAAGTATGGAAAAGCACTATCTTTTGTTTCTTAATAACTTGATTTGCAACGGTCTATATTAAATCAGCAAAAACCCTCTTAAACAAACAGAATTTCATCTGAAATGCCATTCATCGAATTCCATTATTGGGGGGGGGGCTTTGCCCCCCACACTCTCCGCTAATTATATATATCAACTCCGAGATCACACTACAGTGAGGGAAGGGTAAAATTTCCAATCTTCACTGTATTGCAATCGCAGTATGAACAGTTCGACGAATGGCATGTTCAATGTAAGTGCACCGAAAATGCCATTTGTTGAACTGAATTTGCAATACTATGATATACTTCTAAATATATATCTAAAAATGTTCGGCATTGCTTAAGGAAAATTATTTCTTGATCCTGAAGAATGGAATTGAAGTATCTATCAGTCCAAAACTCACACACACACACACACACACACACACACACACACACACACACACACACACACACACACACACACACACTTTAAACTACATCATATTGTCTATATTTTTCCTCACCTGCTAGCTTTAGTGGTTAAATTATTTCTACTAAATTGGATAATCTTCAGAAACAACTTGATTCCAGATGTATTCCATACTTTTTTTAGTCTGCAAGTTCTTCTACCTTGTATGGTCTTTTCTGATAAGTAACTTAAAAAAATCTTTGAGAATCAAAGATAAACATGATTATAAATGATATCATTCTGTAATAAATATAAAAACAATTTCATGTGTATAGTATATATGTCTTTATAATAGATGATAAAGCATAAATCTCTATGTCTGGAAGATTTATCCCCCCATTAACCAATAATTCAAGTGCTGGTTATTAGCTATTTTGGGTCTACTGTTACCATAAAAAGTTTAGTATTAATTTGTTAAACTGATTAATGTATTTTTTTGGAGGGGGGGATATGAATGCTTGTAAAAATATAATAGTACTGGAAAAATAATCATTTTAATTATGTATAATCTGTTGTCCATTGTAAAAACGATTATGAGACTTTTAAATGATTTAAAATATTGTTATAATTAGTAGTTAATGTCTCACGAGTATCTTTAGTTAATATACCCCCTAAATATTTGATTTTATTGTCGGGGAAAAATATTGAGAACATTTCTTATTTAAATTATTTTGTCAGAGTTCATTAGGAACAATTTTATTTTGTTTTCATTAAATCTGAGACCAGACAGAGACTGAAAGTAATCAATTGATTTCAGTAAAGCAGATAGTGAGTTAACATTCTCATTTAGAATTAGCAAAATGTCATCAGCAAAGAGCTGTATCTTCATTTCTAGTTTACTTCCAACCAGTATACCTTTAATGTTTGAATTCATTCTAATATAGCATGCAAAGGGCTCTATTAGCAAAGCAAGGGCACACATATACATATATTCCACTAGTGACAAAAAGGCTACATATAGATCGTCGTATATTTTGTCTGTTTATCACCATGTAGTATCAATGTGCTTTTGCTACTGTAGCATGAGTAGAACTAGCTTAGGGATTATTACTCAGCTGTCAATCACAGGTTTTATTCCTTGGAACATTATCAAAATCCTGCTATTTTCAAGCATCCAGTGGAACATTGAGGGTGACTGGATTAAACAAGTACTTGGCATGTCCTGCCACACTTGTGCCACTGTCAAGCTTACCGTATTATAAAGGTTGTGCATGTTGCCAAATGAGTGAGAACCTAATGAGATACAAGGATGACATTTTGAAGTTTGCTATAACAAATACATGTCCACACAGTAAACAAAGCTAGACAAGGTGAAAGTGGTAGAGACATTTGCTTCAGTGAAACTTGAGAATATGTGATCAGTGGATGGCTGCAGTAAACTAGTTTCTTCTTTAACAATCATATTTTATTGGTTTTAGAGTTACAAAACTGAGTGATAATTGTCAGATTTGTGGGTAAACTCCTGTGATTTCCACCATAAAGTGTACAGCAACTAAAAAGTCATTATAATAAATTTTACAGTTGTTAAGGGTAAGTAGTGAAACAGTGCCTATGAGTATTCATTTTCCATTCCGGATAATGCAAAGTCATACAGCAGTGCATATAGCCATTGGCATTTCAGGTGAGGAGAACTTCTCTTCTATACAAACGAGTCAGTCTTTCATGTAACTAATTTTATTAAGAATGCATACATATTACCTGCATAATAAATAAACAGTAAACTTTCAAAAATATATCACTGTACACTGACCAATAAAATATAGCTTTCTTATGGCCTAGCACTTCAACAACTTGCCTTCAATGACTTTTTTTCTTATTGAGGCTACCCCATTAATCAATAAATGTATTAACAGTCCATAAGAATCTTCTGTGAGTACTTGCTTAACAAAACGCTTTATTAAATGATGGATTACTATAACTTTAATTTAAGTGACAATCCACCCCCCATCCACAAAAAAACTTGACCTAATATCCCTGCAGTTAATCACTTCTTATTCAGCTAGATGGAAACAAATACATGAATGCATCTGATTAAAATCACATCAGTCACTCTTGGTATCCAATAATTTTCTTAGGATTGTGAGGGAATATGCAGTCCTTGATAAAAAGAAATATATATGTTCCAAATCTATAACAAATACATTAAAATTATATAACAATTATCTAAATAAGAATCCAGATATTAAGGCATGGATATTTTTGTTATACCCTATTGCCTATACCCATGATTGTATTAATACATTTGATGTGGCCACAATCAAAATTCTTAAAGAAAAGGAATTAATTTATTGGCATCAATTGTTACACACCGGTAAACTTCTATAAATGGAACAAGTTAAAAATAAATTCAACCTGGACAGCAATGTGTGGCTAGCAATACACTGTTTAAGGCAATATGTTATAAATAGATTAGAGTTAATGATTCCAAATATTAGACAAAATGTCCCTAAATTTATGGAATATCTGATTTACTTAACAAATCATACTGTCCAAGGAAAAGGTTACTTATCAAAAAATGATAAAATAATTAAAAGAACATGGGTTTAGCCAGCTTATCATATCCCCTACTAGGATGGATAAAACCTCAAAATTTCAGTCTTTACTAGATTGGATTCTTATATCTGATCCCTCACTTGCATCTCAAGCAGACTGTCTCCCTAACAGGCTTAGTGACCATTAACCCACCTTCCTTCTAAGGAGTAAAACTCATGAAATTCACAAGACAGCCTTTAGAGTAGTCAGGAATGAAAAGAACTTCAAGCCAGATTACTTTACAGATGCCCTAAAATGCTGCAATTGGAAACCACTAACACAACTATCACTAGATGAGGCAGTCCACTACTTTAATTCATCCTTCTTACAAATATTAAATCATCATGCAACCACCAGAACCATTAGAATAAAAGAAAAGTATACCTCTTGGCTATCTAAGATAACTAAATCCATTCTCAAAGACAGGGACAAAGCATGGATACAATTTCATAAAAACAGAACCCAATCATCAAAACAAAACTACTCAGAACTCTGTAATAAATCCAAAAAGCTCATTAAACTAGACAAAATAAACTACTACCAAAACCTCCAGGAAAAATATAAACATGCCCCTCAACAATTCTGGGCCACTATAAACTCTATACTTCAACCAGGGATATCCAGCACCCTGACACCTGCAACAATAAACAATCATGATAATACCTCCACTCAGTTCAGTATAAATATTTCACTGAAACAGTTACAGCCCTTACAGAATCCCAATGTAACAGTAACTGCCCTGACCTACCAATCCCACAAAATTGCACAAACACACAGGATGATGCATCCCACTTTACCTTGCACCCAGTGTCAACCGTCCATTTTCAAACTCCTCCACAACCTTAAACCTACCACCCTGGCCACTGATAATATACCAGCAAAATTCCTACAGCTAGCTGCAGAGGCTATGCCTATCCTGTTGCTATTCTAATTAATAGATCAATATCAGAGTGTAAGATACCTACTATATGGAAGATCCCAAACATAATACCACTGCACAAGGGTGGCATCTCCTTAGAACTCAACAACTACTGACCAATTTCTATTCTATCACACTTATCAAAAATACTAAAAAGAGTTGTTCACACCCAACTAATGGACTACCTTCTAAAAAACAATTTGCTATCTAAATATCAGCACAGCTTTAGACCTTTCCACAGAACCACCACAGCTCTAATGTCCATCTCCAACACAGATAACCACCACAGAAACAAGGGGCAACTAGTTTCTGCCATATTTTTTAGATCTGTCCATAGCTTTCAATATGGTCAACCATAATAGAATCCTTAATCCACTATCCACCCTAAACATCTCCACCCCCCTCTATCACATGGTTTGAAAGCTACTTATCAGAATGACAACAAGCAGTAAAATGGGAGAATCAACTATCCCCTCTCCTACCAGCATCCTTAGGAGTCCCTCAAGCCTTCATATTGTGCCCACTACTCTTCTCTCTATTTGCCAACCAGCTCTCATCCTCCACACTCAATGCCTCAGTAGTACAATATGCTGATGACAGCAGCCTCATATGTTCAGCCCACATACTAGCAGACCTTCACTCTATAACCCAAAACTGCTTCTCATTAGCTGAGACCTGGTTCACTAAATCCAAATAAAACAAAACTTCTTCTTTCCAGTCCCTGTAGATCCCCTCCCCCATGTGATGACTTTACCAGCATGTCCAATAACAAAACCATTATCACCCCTACCTCTCACACCAAACTGTTAGGAGTAGAAATAGATAACAACCTAAAATTTGGCATTCATATAGCCCAAACTATCATGAAGGTTCACAAAAAACTTGGTCTCCTATACTGGAATAAGCAAATTCTCACTAAACACACCAAAGCCACTATAGCCAGGACACATCTGTTATCTATCCTCCTCTATGCATCCCCAGTTCTAACCAATCTCCATAAAGCCGACCTACAAAAATTAGAATCTTGTTACAACAAAATTGCTAGATTTGCTACTGGGTCCCCATATAGGCTCTGTCACTATGTAGCTCTCAAACAATGAAACTAGATAGACCTACCTCAGGTACTGAAACTCAATCAATTGTCATTAGCACACAAACTATATTACTACCCAACTAAAACTCCAATACTCCAAATCCTAATTATCCCCAATTCTACCACTAGAACCTTAAGATCTAGCACCCAAAACTGCCTAGATGTCATCAAATATAATTATGATGCAGGGAAATCTCTCTTCAGCTATTCTATTTCTAAAGCCTGGAATGCCCTGCGTAGCCACATGACCTCCATTAGCTCCACCTCACAATTTAAAAAGCTCCTAAAAGCACACTATACGAATACCTGGTTATGCTCCTGTGACCCCCCCCCCCCCAGGATAAACACTTACTCTACAGCCTATCCTCCATGTTAACCAATATGCCTTACAAAACCCTTCTCTATCTAATAGTACTAACCCATCAGTTTTCCTGCTTAAACCCACAGATTAGGATGTATTCAACTTTTTCCTTGTCTCAGTCGAGATATCTTGTTTTTCATGTTGCCCTCTAAACACTAAGTTTCACTAATCAATACTATATGCCATCTCACCCCTACTACATAGTAGCAATTTGACTTCTCACAACAGGTCTGATGCTACACTGATTCATCCCTTCCAGCAACCAACATTCCTGAATAGCTGTAGCATTTCCTCACTACCTTAATAAGTTAGAGAATGTATGTATCATAGCTATACTACTATGTTGACTTGCGAGTCTCCTACGTCTAAAGGTTCACAAAATGGGTTAAAACTCTAAATCTGTTAATAATGAAGCTAATATATGAATGTAACTGCAATTACTTTTCTGTGATTTCTATAGCTGTAGTCATCAACACTTTTGTAAGAAATGCATATTTTTTTTACTACGTACTACATGAAACTATCTGCTAAATGTTAATGTGTTCTCATCTTGTTTGCTATGTGTCATCTTAGGACATTTATTGTGTTATAACATGATATCAATAGTCTATGCCTTGTTGATCTCTTCATGTCTGATTTATGTATTATATATCTGGATCTTTTCTCCGTGGGGATCCACTGAAAATGGACCTATGTCCAGTCAGGCTTCCCGCTAAACAAATGTAAAATAAAGTTGTTGTTGTGTCTTTCGGCTTTTCCCGGTTAGGGGTCGCCACAGCGGAACTCCGGTCCGCTAATGATTGGCAGTAGATTTTTACATGCCGAGTTGCCGGCCCTGACGCACAACCTTCAAAGAAGGTACGCCCATTCACGCATGACTCCACACAGAAGGCACTCTAGCTGAGAATCGAACAGGACAACGTCTTACTGTGAGGCGACAATGCTACCGCAGCACCACCACCGCAGTACAAATGTAAAATAAAGTAAATAAAATAAAAAGGAAATTTTGAAGGATTATTATAAAATAATTAATAATCAAACCCCTGATGATAATGAGAAAAAATTAATACATGTTTCTTCTAAATGTACTTCCATGTTAATCCAATGGAAGCTATTTTCATGGGAATTTCTTTGTAGGTCTTTGCTTATACCCCATAGGCTAGAATTAATGTTTAAACAAGAAATTGGCTGCTGGAGATGTAAACCAAAATTGAAGCCAGACTGGCAACACATGTTTTTGATTGTCAATTTCCTAAATAATTTTGGGATAAGGTGAATTAATTTTTACAAACAGTTTTTAATGATAAATTTCAGCTGTCTAAATCTTTAATTCTGTTTAATACTTCCATTCAACATGTCCCTAGAGCAAAGTTTTCACTTCTATGGATCCTCTTAGCCATTGCACACAAGACAATTACAACTAACTAGAAGAATGAAACATCTCCAACTTTTAAAGACTTCAGAAGCACTGAGCTGTCTGTATCTCAGATGGAATTAGCAACTATCAGGAAAAGAATAGGAAAGATTACTTCTTATTACAACTACTGGCAAAAAGTATTGGAAATACTAGAGACAAATGACTGATATATTGTAAGATCTCATCTTATACTTTAAAGACTTTTTTTCTTTTGATCACGTATAAATAGTTTGTTTTGTTGTCTTGTTATATATTTTTACACTGTTATATGTGTTGTTGACCTATAAGGTATATTTAGTTTTCTATGAGGTAGTAAATTATTTTATTGCTCTATAAAAATTCAATGCATTAAAAAAAAAAAGAAATGCACTATGTAAGATTTGCAGTGGCAAAGTAAAAATCATATTATTGCTGCAAGTGTATAGATTACTTCTTAATGGGTGGCATGTGACTACTGCTTATAGATTTTTTTGGGGAAAAACATTCAACCATATGTTGAGGAATCATATTATATAGCTACAAAGTAGTGATTTCATCCAATTGATGTTCCAGAATGCTGGACACAGTGCATTAGACACACATGGAAATGGTAAAAGGAATATCTGCATTCAAAAATGTTGTGTGCAGCACCATTAATTAGGAGTGCATAAAGTGTACATGTGGCATTGATATTAACTGAATTCATAAAGGTGAATCATGCTAAAAGATTCATTAGCATGAAATCCAGGAGACCATTAAGAAGGCTAACCTAAATTCCCAATTGCCTCAAAGCACTATCTGGTTAAGTGACTTGTTCAAAGTCACACAGTAAGCAAATTAAGGTTGTTGGACTCAAACCCTGTATCACAAAAAGTAGTTCATTAACAGCTGATAACATTAATCTTCTGCATAACTGCCAGAGTCCGCTACTTCAAGTGCCAAACAAAGCACTGAAGACACCCAATGAATACATGTGGCATACTGAACATAACTGATCCACCTTCTGCTGAACTGTTCCCTTGATACGAAGTACAGAGACATGTCTTAGTGGCCAGACAAGTATTAATTTATCACTAGCAAATAATTTCAGTCATGTCTTGCAAATAACGCCATGCAAAACAATGCAAAAAAATATGTTAATTTTAGTATAGTCTGATACTGTCAAATAACAGACATTTTATAATATGAAATTGGACTAATTTGGTGGCTTTTACAAAGTTGCTAGACAAACTGAGCTCTTCTGGCACACTTTGCATTATTTTCCTAGGATATAGTCACAGTTACAATACCTCACATTATTACTAGAAGGAGGTGTTGCCCTCATACACGTGTAATTTAGGAGTTGTTGCATTTTGTGTACAGTCCTTCAAGCCCTTCTGCTTGTAGACTAGTCTTTATATATCTGCAATTTGTAGATATGTGCTCAGTTTGCTGCTACTTTCCAGCCATAACCATTTCATAAATACTTGGCCTCCCCAGGCATGCCTGCTAATTACAGCTAACAAGCATAGTATTAAAGTAAAGGAATCCATATGCGGCTTTCCTTCCATTGATGGAAGAATGATTTCATCATTGCACTAGAAGCTTGACGTGTACGGTGATAGTTATGTGTTAGTATACACTGCACACTGTTATGGGATATTTTTTACTCCTCATAGCTAAAACTAACTTTTTGTGCAGTTTGCTTTGCTTTACAATTGTTTGTGTACTGAGCTGCGTTTTGTTGAGAAATCCAGGACATTAAGACATCAGGCCCACAGCTATGGTTGTCACTGTATTACATTGCCCATAGATGTAGACCTGTAATTCTGTGCCTCTCTTGCACACTGCCTTTGAAAATACACACATTTGTGAGTGACAGATAACAACAGGGCACATCATTTATTTCTGTGCTATGTAAAACACAACGTGCACAGAAATCTAAGTAACAGCTCAAATTTTAAAGATAGTCAGTTCCACAAATGCAGTCAAGATGCAGTCAGTACAAACCAAAGCAAAAGCATGACTTAACTCAGTTTTAAGTTTGAACTAGCAGTCATGCTACAATAATAGCACAGTACTACTAGTACTACTAGTACATGCAAACTATAGAAAAACATCTACCCTGATCAAAACATACCTTTTGTAAATATGTAGTCAGAGGTACAGTTTTTAGACATCTTGTCTGAAATAGAACATTTAAATCCATTCACTATGTGGTTCATTGCATTTATTATATTTAGGTAAAATCAGCTCAGGTTTTTGTTCTGGGAAGACTGACAGAAAATTAAATCAGTGTATTTGTGAACATTTATCACAGATCAGAAAAGAAGTGCAAACACAAACATTGTTTAACTACATTTGGGAATTAACATAAACCAGGCACTCTTATATCTGGTGTTTTAATAAATCTATCAAGTGGATCTTGTGGTGTTGCTTTTCTACTTTGTGCTGCTGATTCTAGTTGCTGACTCTTATATCTGGAGTTTGAACTAACCTTTACATCATAATGGGCAGGGGTTATCCTGGGATATCTACAGGCTAGAGAATATAAAATCGATTACATTATTGTGAGTTAATGTGCTTCCTAGTTTCAATGGTTCTGTTAAACTAATATTTATGTGCACAAGGTTAAAACACTCCCCCAGATTCAGCAAGCCCTGCATGATGTGCAGGAACAGTGCAGGAGTTACAGGAGGCAATATGTTTGCTGTGTGATCCAGGAATAAGCTGCATGGGTGTGCATGAGCACTCCTGCACTATTCCTGCATGAACGCAGCTCCTGTATGCAAATTATCCCATTTGCAGGTGAAAACCAGGTAAATGAGGTAAATCTGCAATCCAGGAAGCTGTCAGCCGGCCGTGCAGGACTAGTGTAGTGTGCAGAAATGTACTTGGTTAGTAACCGAGTACATTTCTGCAAACTACAAAGCGGAGCCATGACAGCTCCAAATAAAGTGTGTATATTACGTGGAAACCATGCCAATGGCCAAATATATGGCCACTGGCATGGAAAACAGTTTCAAAAATAAAAAAAAAATAACTTTTATTTTTTTTTAGCCGATTTCAGAAGTTTAAGCTTAGGGTAGCTGCACGCAAACTGGATTGATCCAAAAATATAGGGCCAGATTCACGAAGGCTTGCATGGAGCCTAAGAGTAATGTAAGCCAGCAGACAGCCAATATGACTGCCGAGCAATCCAGCAACAGCCGGCAAGGACGTGCATGAGAACTCCTAAAACTACTCTTGCACGGACAGTGTTATGTTATGCAAATTACCTCATTTGCTGCTGAAAGCTATGCAAATGAGGTCATTTTGTGATCCAGGAAACACTAACCTGTCTGTGGAAGAGTAGAGTTATTTGCAGAAATGTACTCTGTTGGTAACAGAGTACCGTTTGGCAAATAACAAAACTGAGCTATGACAGCTCCAAATAAAGGATGCATCCATTTGAGGAAGCATGCCAATGGCCAAATATAAGGCCATTGGCATTTTGATCTGTTGAAAATTAATAAAAATCAATTTTTTTTCCCCGATCTCCGATGTTTAAGCGTAGCGCAGCACCGCACAAATGTGTGGCGCTTTAAAAACAAGAAAAAAAAAAGCCAAAAATAGGCATTCTTATTGAAAATATTCTTCTGCCATGCAGGTGAATGGCAGGCTGAAGACAACATGGCTACTGAGTAGTGGTTACTAAGGGGGGAAGCTCAGTTCGAGAGATGCAACCAAGCATTAGTAGGCAATCCTATGCAAATGAAGATAAGGATAGTGAATCCCAATTTTCCCTGGCATGTGAGCCATGTCCCTGGAGTGTAAGTGTAGGAGTAGGGAAGTAATAGAGTAGAAGATAAGTGACATCATGAGGGGGCATGTATGAAAGACTGTAAGCTCATTGGATCAGAGTGGCTTGTGTTTGCTGTGAGTTACTCAGGATTGGAAGAGGCATGTCTACAGTTGTCTCAACTGAAACCCAGAAACCGAAGGTGTACACCATGGATATCACTGAATTTTCTTGCAAACGTGCTTACACCATGTGCACGTGTGTGCGCATCTGTAAACCCGTCTAAGCCTGTGTGCGTGTGTGTACACCCGCCTAAGCCTGTGTAAGCCTGTGTGCGCGCGTGTGCACTCGTGTGTGTGTGTTTGCTCTTGTATACGCGGCGCTGCCTCCTGTGGAAACAGAAAGGGAAAAGGAAGGAAAAGAAGTAGTAGGAAGTTAACCAAGGAGAACTAGCAGAGCTGCCAGGTGAAATTAATCAGAATCAGCCAATTACACAGGCAGTACACTAGCCCAGCCCAGCCCAGCACTTAAAACTCTGCAAACAACATCCCCCCATGTTTTTCTCAGAAACACTGCAACACTGCACTATACAAAGAGAGTGAAAACTTAAAAAGCTTAACTCAGACAAAAAATGTTAGGGGCTGCCATTGCTATTATAAGGCAACATGTGCAAGATGCGGAGGGTGGTGCCATTGCGAATGCTGCTGTGCAACCCACAGTGAGGAGACGGAGAAGAGTGTACAGACCCAGGGTAACCTACCAGGGGCTACATGAGCTGGAGATAGTGGAGCACTATAAAGTGGACAGAGACCTCCTGCAGCAAATTGTTGAGCTGTACAGGCCACGCCTCACACACAGAACCAACAGAGGGGAACCCATCACAATGGAAACCAAGGTATGTGTTGGCCTAAGAATACTAGCAACAGGTACCTTCCAGAGACCAACTGGTGATATGATGGGGATTTCACAGGCATCAGCATCCAGGGTACTGCACCAGTTCCTGAATGCCATGTCAGCACATGTCGGTGATCATGTATATTTCCCCAATTCCCCGTGAGTCATTGGCCAGCAATATGCATCTCTGCCAGCAAATAACGGAATACCCTGAGGTAGTGGGTGCAATTGACTGCACGCACATACACATCAAAGCACCAGCCGGTGAGTGGGGTAGGGTCTACATCAACCGCAAGGGCTTCCCCTGCATCAACTGCCGGGTTGTGTGCGATGCCCAAGGCATAATACTGAATGTGTGTGCTGGCTGCCCTGGAAGCTGCTATGATTCCCATATCTGGCATCTCACACAGCTGTACCAGACATTTGCCAATGGGGACATCCCTGATGGTCACCTACTGGGGGATGCTGGATATGCACTGGAGCCGTGGCTGATAACACCCATCAGAAATGCACACACATCTGAACAAGAACTCCATAATGAGGCACACGCCCAAACACAAAATGTAATCGAGCGTGTGTTTGGGATGCTCAAGTCATGATTCCGGTGCCAGGACACATCTGGTGGAGCCTTGCAGTATTCACCAACTACATGTACCCAAATTGTCATGGTATGTGCCATGCTGCACAATATGATCCTGCGAAAACAGCTGCAGCAGGAACAGCATGGGGCAGGGCCAAACATTCCTCCACCATTAACAAACAGGAAACAGTGCTTTTCTGTTCCAGATGGACTCCCAATAACACCAGCACTCGCAGATCAAATAAAAAGAACTTTTATTTTCCAAATAAAAATGTCAGTTTAAGCGCTCAAATTTCATCAAAGCACGTTATTCCTCCACCATTGCCAAGGCCATCACAGGCACAGCGTGACTCGGAGGAGGAACAACCTGAGCCTGCCCCAGTAGGCAGAAGGAGGCATGCCCAGTATGCCTTGGCCTTGGCAAAGAGGCAACGCATAGCACATACACTGGCTCAGTAGGAACCCTGGAAATGATACCTCTCTCTGACTCGCACATAAAATAAAAGGGATTCCTAACTTGACACTACCTGTTTTCAAACATGTATAGGGAGTGTACTATGTGCATCCGACATAGGCAGCACCACCTGAGGCATGATTGCCATGTTTTAAGCAATATAAAGCAGTGCTAAGCAGCTTTTACCACTATTTTGTATATGTAAACAAAATTGCCCACAATAACTGCACACTTCCCAAGACCAAAGTGGAAAGTTCCAAAGCCCTCTTGCTATAGGATAATGCTATACAATCTGCCGAATCACTTACAAGTGCATTCTATGAGCATCTACAGGGATGCAGAGATCGAGACATCCCAAATAAAACCAAGATGCACTCCTGCACAAATAAGAAACCAAAATGGTGGTCGTTGCCCATAAAAAAGCTATACAACAGAAGGAGGAAATGAACACATGATAGAGCAAACTTCACAAAAGGAAAGGCATCATATATCATTATTAGGAAGACACAGTGATCGCTCATAAAATAATCCAAGGCCAGTTCCTAAAGACAAATTGCCAAGGAATGTAAGAATAACAACCACAAAGCCTTCATTAGCTATACCAAACATTTAGGTGGCAACATCCAAATATGCTGTCAGCTACTGACAAATGGCCAGAAATACACTGAACCAACTTATATTGCCCACATCCTGGGGGACAGGTTCAGCGCATACTCCACCACCATCACCTCCAAAAGGGCCTGTGTCCATCCCAGAAGAATGCAGAGCCCCAGACTTCATGGACATGCAGGTAAAGACAGCCCTCCCCAAAGCTAAGAATACAGCATCAATGGGAAAGGATGGTGTTCCAGGCTGCGTCTTACACCAGCCCCAAAAGGAACTACACCCTCACCTACATTCATTGTCCAGACTCAACCTTACTACAGGCTATGTACCCAAAGAATGGCATACACCAACAGTCATCCAGCTCCACAAAGGGGGTGCCACAACAGAACCTGGAAACCATTGCCCTATAGGTCTATTCATCCTGGTCTGCAAAGCTATGGAGCAAATTATCATGGAACCCATAAACAGAGACATTGGGGACCTCCAGACACTGGACTCTACCCAACTTGGCTTTGTTAAAGGCAGATCCTGCCACCTAAACCTAGTTGACTCATTTGAAACAGTTACCAAGGACATAGATGGAGGTGAAAGTAGTCCACACAGCCCACCTGGACCTCACTAAGGACTTTCAACACCATTCTCCACTCTATCATCATGGACAAACTTACCAGCTTGAACATTAACAGCTATGTCACAGGATGGGTGGGCAACTGGCGCACAGATCAAACACACAAGTTCAGAGTTGCGGGTGCCATGTCCGACTATAAGTCAATCACAAATGGCATCTCACAGGTCTTTGTCGTGGGACACCACCTGTTCAGTAGATACTGCTCAGAGGTACAGGCAAGCACGGGAGGAGTATGGCTGAACAGGTTTGCAGATGACTGCTAACTGTGGTCCATAATCGACTCTATGGCTGACACAGACATCCTCCAGAAGGGTCTTACAGAGACAGATACCTGGTGTCAAAACAATGCCCTCAAGCAGAATGCCAAAGAATGCATAGTCATCCCCTTTGGATAAAACAAAGTGCACACACATTACCACATAGGTGGTAATCCAGTATGTACGGAGAAAGTAATTATGGCCCTGGGGACCTAGGGAGATAGTAAACTCTACTTTGATGATCACATGGCCAAAGTGTTTAGAAATTCCTTCTATGTAGCCCACCTAATGTCACCTAATGTAGCCCATTTGTCTAGTCTGATGATGTCACCATCCTACAAATATACCTGTGGAAGGCAATCTTACAGTTATGTGTATAGTGCGTTGTGTAAATGCGTACTCCTTTACTATCATAAAGTAGTTAGGTACAGGTTTGAATCCTGCACTTGACAACTATGTGTGTGTTTTTGTGTGATCTCCTTTGAGAGGAGCAACCTTTTTGGAGACTACTAAAACACCTTAAAAGTGGTATACTTATCTTTGTCAAGTCTGATGATGTCTCCATCCTACAAATATACCTGTGGGAAAGAGAACTCCTAGTAATGTGTATAGCATGTTGTGTTAATTCATACTCCTCTAGTATCACAAAGTAGTTAGGTAGGGGGTTGAATCCTGTACTTGACAACTATGTGTGATCTCCTTGGAGAGAAGCAACCTTTTTGGAGAGTAGTAAAACACCTTAAAAGTGGAATACTTATCTTTGTCAAGTCTGATGATGTCACCATCCTACAAATATACCTGTGGAAAGGAAAACTTCCAGTAATGTGTATAGCACATTGTGTTAATATGTACTGCTCTATTATCATGCAGTAGTTAGGTAGGAGTTTGAATCCTGCACTTGGTGTGTGTGTGTGCTCTATGTGTGTGACACTGCTGGTCAATGTGTTGTGGATTTTGCTTTTACTACTGTATGACATATCAGTATGACAACAGTATATGCATTGCACATGTCAGGTAGCTGTGTGGCAAAAGCATATACGTACATGTGACCTCAATTATTTCATAGGTGGGGACCCTGCTTTCTCCATGAACACATCTGTCATCTTTGCCAGAGTTGGCTGCCACTTTCCAGACCTTAGGTCACATCTGTATGCTTGTGACAAGCCCAGCCACTGCAGTGATCCCTGGCCTAGGTCATCCGTGTCACACACACTCATTACGGTTTCTATTGAATAGTGTGAGCGAGGGTTTATGGCTGAGGTATATTTCAGACCTGTTCAAATGCAGCAAAGACTGTCAATGATGATTCATTATAGGAGAACAACAACCTTTGTGGATATGCATGCAGACCCCTTATTGCTTATGTGATCCACCGAGGGATTTCAAAATACCTTTGGAAATGTGATTACCAAAGGAGAGATGATGTAACAGTTGGCTGCATGTACACATCGGTACCTGTTCATCATGTTGGTGGCTACTACCTATGTGGTACTGTGGGGATACTATGTTTTGTACAGGTGGATGACTATGCTTTAGTTGGCTTATAGCTTTACAGCATGGGTTTGACAACAGGTATCTGTCTGTATGATACCCTTGTGGATGATGTGTGTGTCATCTGGAGAATGCATTATAGGCCACAGCATGCATTTCCAGACTTGGATGAACATATCCCTACTATGATTGCTTGTACCTAAGAGAGCTATATGCCAAACAGGAGTGGTCTCAGGAATGGGTGCAGATGAATACCACTGGTTACTGGCATAGTATAGTACCTGAAGGATCCAAATGTTACTGTGTGTCCTACATCTGTGTGTCAGTTGTCAAGCCATCATCTAACGATTGTTTATGGTCAGGCTGTTGAGGTTATGTATACTACCAGAATGCAAAACAATGACAGATAGTAACAGTATCACCCACAGCACAGTGTCAAACCATGTCATACACACATGTGTATTCCAGTTCCACAATGTGTGTAGTACAATGCATACTGGCCACCAATAGAAACTATGGAGTGTTACTGTGTAATACAGGGCATGTCACCCTGCCCATGTGTCCACTATGCATGTACATGCAGACAGTGCACCTCCACCATGTTCACAAATGTATACCTGCAAATCTGTGCTACACACATCCCACATGTACTGTCCGCTCTCTAACACATGCTGCCAATACTACACACATCAGCCAAGTGGCACATGGGTGGACAATACACTATTGGAACTAACACTGGTGTAAACAATACTACATTGACAATCATAGCTTTAATGCATCATGCCTGCTCAGCTACACCTTCAAGGATATCATTACACTTTACTGCTGACAAAATGCTAACATTGCTATACTGCTATAAAGTCCCCCAGTGCATCAGCACCATGGTAGCCTGTTCGTGCATCAATGTTACAGATGACAGGAGGTGGAACAGGTTTCATCATATGCACAGGGTGTGTTGTTGGTTTGTCAGAGGCCCTACATTGAGCCATACAATTGACTTTTATATGTGTGTGTGTGTGTGTGTGTGTGTGTGTGTGTGTGTGTGTGTGTGTGTGTGTGTGTGTGTGTGTGTGTGTGTATGTGTGTGTGTGAGGGCCAAGAGTACTGCTATGGGCCAATGTTGATGTAATGTGTGCGGGTATGTGTTAGCCCTAGGTGTCTGGTTTCTGTGTGTGTGTGTGTCTGCATGCACACAGTTCCACCATGTGGCTGCCATATACGGGGATTTGTGGGACAGCCACAGACTGTACCTGCCAGGCTTTACAGATCACCATCTCTGGCCACCGATACAGTACCTTTGCCTGGCAGGTGTGCTACTGACAGTATCAGGTACTAAGCCAGACTGGGTACCATCCTTAGAGGTGGACAGATGTACACTGGACCCAGGTCCCTGCTGGGACTGTCCAGAGCCATGTGCACGTGGTCTTCTAGGACTGTCTATGGACAGCCCACCCCCAACATTGCTGGGTCTGGTACTGGCACTACGGGAGTGGCTGTGACTTGAGGGACATCTGCCGCAACTGCCAGCTGCTGATGTTGCTGGCATACATCCAGGTCGACATCTCAACCATCCCGCACTGTGCTGACACATGGACATGAAATTGCAGAGGACATCTAATGTCTCACCCCAACGTCTATCAGTGACCTCAGTGTAATTATGGATGGCACCTGTTAGGTCATGGATACTGTCAATTACAGTGGTGTTATGTGCCCTCTGTGCCCTTAGTCCCTGTCTGGTGTTCCGTTCCATATGTGCCTGTGCCTTCATGACAGCCTGGAACATGCGTGAGGTTGTAAGACCTGTGGCTTGTCTGCCAGGGGCATGATGAGCAGCAGTGGTCCGATGAGAACCCCTGGACATCTGCCTATGTGGTACCATTCCAGACATCTGGGTATGGCTGCTGTGTCGGGATGCATGTGCCATAGATACCACACTGTCTTGGCCAATACTGACTGCACACTGTCCCTCAGCTAAGGTCATTGGTGATGGATGTATTTGCAGTATGACTGTGTGCATGGATAGGGTGGATACATTTGTACTCTCGATTGGTGGCCCAACAACAGACCCTGGCAAACATGCCTGTGCCTCAACGCACCTATCCTCATTATCACTATTTGGGTCAGTGACATCAGGTTCCCTGCTACAGTGAACCAGCCCAACCTCAGCACCTGTGAGACGAAGACAGGAAACACACTTTACGACATGTACATGATGTCGGAACACATGCACACATGCACACATGAACACATGAACACATGAACACATGCACACATGCACACATGAACACATGCACTCATGCACACATGAACACATGCACACATGCACACATGCACACATACACACATGCACACAAATACACTCCTCACCAAAGCAGACACACACACACACACACACACACACACACACACACACACACACACACACACACACACATACACCAACAGCAATCCAGAACATACTCAATAGCGGTTGATGGTGGGGTACAGTATCACAAGCCAAACAGTCATATCACACGTGTCAGCATGTAGGACGTGTGTTGCTCAACAGCATGCAGTGCGGGTGTAGACAGTCCTTGCTAATAACAGTATACATGGCTTTGATGCATGTGTGTTGTTGTTCAGTGATTGGCCTCACCCTGGAACCCAATGTGTACATGGACACAACATTGCTGTGCAAGTATTAAAAACTCTGCAATGTCCTGTGCACCATCACTCACAGGTATACATACCATGGCTGGATGTGTATCTGTGTGTCACATAGATATCAATTTCTGATTAGAGCATCTGTGTCTTTAGCAGATAATTGTGGACACAGGTTTAGCACATGCATGCTATGTATACACCCAGGATGAGTGGTGCATGTATACCTGATGGAATACCATTGCTCAACATAGCCATTGTACAGTGATTATGGTGAGTGCAGGACATATTGTGGACATGCCAGTGCCAGCCATGATATGGCATGATACAACACAACTGCAACATTAAACATCACACATACCCAATGTGTGTCATGTGCTCTATACACTCAATAGCATTACAAGATATATATGTGTCACTTTGTACAGATGGTGATTGCTGTGCATATTGTGTATAGGTGCATATGTTTGCATACACACAACATTGAGGTGCATGGCAATGAATGCTATGTGTAGTACTGTGGTTACTGTAACTGGATGGTGTGTAGTACCATGAGCCATCATCATGCAGCATCATGTGGTCACTCAAGGCTACTAATGTATGCCAGACCAGCACCTAGCATGCTGTACCTGAACTGCAGTACCATGGCTACATTCACCATTTCACAGCCAGTTGTTACATGGGTTTGCAAGGTCCCCAATAGGTAGCATTGCCTAACCTGAATGTGTTATGTGTTGAAGAGTGTCACACAGCCCCATGATAGGCCTCTACCTCTCAGGTATATTATGTGTGCTGTGTGGATGAAATTTGGGATACTAGAATGTGACCTTACTGCGGGTGTCTGAATACGCCATGTGTAGCATATTAATGTTTACTGCATATGACAAAGTTGTGTATATTGTGTGCATGTGTATCGACTCTGCCTGTCCAATGTCCACTACAGTGTTGCCACAATTCTGTGGGATGCTCTGTGTATTGCATGTGTTTGAGGCAGCTACTCACATTACTCACGGCAAACATGCACAGCATGGATTATGCGTAGGTGTGTTACTTGTACATGGCCTACACCTCACCTATGACATGCACATTTAATTTGTAATATTAAATGTAGAACACACTCACCAGTATGGGTCTGCTGCCTTGATGTCACACCAGAGGGACCTACAAGGATATGAGACAGTTTGTCAGTGGCAACAACTGTGGCATTGCTACTGTGGGTTTGCAATCTTACAGTAGTACAACGGTTGACAGTCACAGGCCTACAGATTATGTTCCAAATTATCAGTATTGCACAACACCAGGCTCCATATCTTCTAACTACACAGTACACATTTCAGATATGCATGATCCACCAATAGAGGTAACAGTAGTCTACAGATATGCCATGTTACCTGCACGCTCCATGTCAACTCGCTGGGTGGCTCTGGCCTCCATCATGATACATGTTTGCTGTTGTTGTTGTTGGCCAGGAGCCAACAGGCTCAGGAGCAGCTCCTCCACTCTGGTGAGGGGGGGGTGGATGGCTACCCCACCACCTGTGGCAAGCTGTTGTCTACGGACATCAGAAGCACATTGCCGGACATGTCTAAGTAAATCACTGCAGTGATGGCGTACCTGCTCATAGGTCCGGTTATGCATGCCTATGTCATTTACCCTACAGACAACATCTTGCCACAGTGCAGTCTGTTCATGCTGGTCCTGGCTGGTTCTTGAGAACAGCAGGATGCAGTGCTGAACCAGGTTAGTTATCTGTTCATTCTCTGCTAGGCTACAGGTAGGGCTTCAATGATAAGCCATGACCTTGGAAGACAATGAAACAATATGTGTGAGCAAGTCGTGTGGCACACTTAACATTCTAAAGTACAGATATCACTGAACTGACATATATAGCAACCTATTGGCTATCAGAGGATACACACTTTCAATACCACATATCAGTGCTCAACCCACAACTGCCTGACAGTGCCTGGCACGCTCTATATATCAAACCATGTTCTGCACAGCAACAAAGAGAAACCAGTATGTAAGGTGAAGTACATGGCACACTGTATGCGACACAATGCACCACCTAGCCACAGGAGGTATATATCAAGCTAATGCATAAAGAAATATGTCATCCATTGCAATGATTGTAATGTCCAGTTACAGTATTACCAGTATATCACACTAGTTGTTGATGGCAAACCCCTGCCTAACATATGTGCACGTTCGTTAATATAGGTGGCATACTGCTGTACTAGACTATACATGTTGCTAGATATGCACTTATATCCTGTAACACACATATGACCGAGGGCATGCTACAGGCATACCCACACACATATCAGACATACGTACAAGACACAAAGGTATGGCAACTCAAATGAGCTTTACCTGTGTACCATACAGTACTGTGTGTCAGTACTTACAAAACCTTATGGCTGAGGTATGTAATCTGTGAGGACTACAGGGAACACACAAAACAGTGGTTCCAAGCAATGTGGACATACACCATACTGTGCTGTTTAGGCCTACAGCTTCAGGTAGTACTACAGTTCATACGGGATTTGGATTCACCAGCAGTACCAATCAATAAGCATACATGTACTGCTTTAGCCTACAATGGCACACCCCAGTCGACACCAAGGGACTACGTCAGACCGTATGCCATACTGCTTTTTCTGTCTAGCAATAGCATACACATCTTTTGCTGGGATCTGAGCTAGGACACAAAATACCATGACAGAAACAGTTTCCCACTAATCTATCACACATATACAGAACTTTGACACATTCACCAACACATTCACCATCACACACAGTCAACCTCACATAGCAATTATTGCAACAAGTACATGTGGGTGTGTAGTGGTTCATAGGTAGGTAATAGGCTATTAGCCCTAGGGCCTGTAGAATCCTAGCCATACACTACGCTGGCCTTTGACACACATGTAATTTAATTTCACGTGCCCCTGTCAAACAGAGTCACAGAGGTGATTCCCGGGGTGTATTTCCTATCTCCCATCCAATCATCAGGATTATTCATGATGACTGCTAATGAGGAGCTTTGTTTGCTATTGATAGGTGGTTTGTTCCAGAGTATGGGATGTCTCTGAGATAGGAATCTATCCCTCCAGCATGTTCTGTTTATTGAGGTGACAAGGTTTAGGTCCCTAGAGCGTGTATCTCATAGGGATTGTGATCTGTTTACGTGGAGTATGTCCAACAGCTCTGGGTTTGACATAGCTTTGTATGTTAGGCAGAGGTCACCTCTGGGAAGGCGGTATGCGACACAGTCTAGCTGTGGTTTTGTGGGATGGTCTGCATAGGGCATCTGTTTGAGGCCAGTATTACTCTTTGTGTGGTATGTCTGTGGCCTTTCCAGTTGCTGTAGATGTCCTGTGAGGTACATACCAAATGGGGCATTGTATTCTATAATGGGTTTTATGAGTGATGAGTAGAGGGGAACACTGACCTATATTTCCCTGGATGACACACCTTTTGTGATGAGGTGTGCCACATAGACAGATTACATGATTAATGTGGCACTGTGATTATCACAGGGGAGACTACTATCCACCTGTGTCCCATGGTCTGTTATCACACTTTCGGTGTTGTAGACTACCACCTATGTGGTAGTTCATGGGTACAGAGTTTTTGCAAGAAGGGATGTCAATGCAATTTCAACATTGAGCTTGAGTCCATGGCTTTGTCACCAGGCATCTGTCGCAGTAACTATGACCCTGTCTCTCTCTCTCTCTATATATATATTACTCTGTCACATCCATGTTTATATAGCTGTATGCGCTACTCCCCCAAACAGCCATTGTACACACTACTGTACAGAACACAGATAACATGGATCAGATGTTTGACATTTAATGCTGAGCTACATATGTCACAGTTATATCCCACTGCACACAGCTACACACTGATTTGTCCATGGCAGTAGTTATGCAGGGCATCTGTGCATAAATACGTACTGCTGCCACATATGGATGATTCAAAGTATGTAGAGTACTCTTCAAAAACATCTACTACATGCCAGTAAATACATATCTGTTGCCTACCTTTCCTTTGTATGTGTTTGTAATTTTCAGTTCCGTGTGTCTTTTTGTTTTGTTTTTTTTTTTTTTTTTTTATTTATTTATTTATTTTTTTGTATATATATTATTTTCTGTTGCTGTTGATGTTGATGTAGATGCCGGTGTCTGTCTGTCTGTCTCTCTCTCTCTCTCTCTCTCTCTCCCTAACAGCAATGGAATGATTGCAAGTGTGGAAAGCAAGTACAGCCTGCTTTTATAGGTATCTGCACATGTGCATGTGATGGCCTCTGCACCAATTGGTGGCCACCATTTGGTAATTGCATGCAACCTGCTATGTGGTGATTGCAGTACTCACTGTCATAGCAACACAATGCTATAAATTGCTAAGTCAGGTAGGCATAGCCTTTTCAGCTTTCCAAAGTGGGGCCCATGCTTGTTTGCTGTGGACACCGTTGTGTAAGTCAAAAGGTTGGTATACTTCTTATATCTTAAACTAAAGGTGTAGCCAGTGATTTGAATGTTGTACTCAGACCTGAAGGTTGCCACTTCCAGTACACAGTTGTCAGTGTAGAATTGTACTCACCCCTATAAATTCTAACACAAGATATGTGGGAGTATGTAGTTTCTTTTCTACTTATACAATTAGCTGCCATACATAAGTAGTTATTGAGATGTAGTCATTTGGCACATGAACTGTTTGTGAACTGCTATACTGTGAATATTAATGTACTCACTTCTGCACAGTTTCTGCTTTTTTATTGTTGACATTAGCACAGGATGCTGAAGAAAACTGGATAATTCCAGTACTGAGTATGTCTACCTACATCCTTGGTGGACCCTGAACACACAGGTATTTTGTACATTTGGGTGGGGATTGTCCTGCTATGACACTGTGGGGGGGTTGTAAAGTGCTGCTGTAACATTCTATACTGCTAGAATGGCGGGTTCTGTTATCACAGTCATGTAATGCAATTCCACAACAACTGCTGGTAAAGTTCCACAGAGCAGGTTTTGTGTTATGGCATTCCTATCTTTCCTTTACATTCAGTCATTCTGATGCATGATATATCTATTTCAGCAACAGCCTGCTGTGTATTTACTGTGGCTTAGTGGTATTTCATGCAGTCTAGTGTGTCCAAGGTCCGGAGTTTGAGACTGACAGAGGTGTTTTATTTGGCTGATGAGCAGAACAAGGGCCCTCACATGCAGGGTGACTAAGGCACTTTTAAGCAGTTGTAAGCGAGTTTGCATAAAGTTTAGCAATAGTTAGCTAAGCGCACACAAGCGCACACTCGCGCAAACCCGCTAACTACTGCTTAAATGTGCTTACTCTCGCTAACCCCTGCTCTCATTTCTTTGAAAGAAAAGAAAATGGGGAGATAGGAAAGTGGTGAAAAAGGGGCACAAAGAGGGGAAGACAGTGGAGAAAACAGCTGAGGATGTACAGGACGGGTGTAGGGAAGGTCCATAGCTGCCATTTCTTTAACAGCAACAGCTGTGCATATGCTAGAAATTTGCAGGGAAATATGAAACCTTCCAAACTTGAGAGAGGGGTGAGGACAACAAAGTATGTTGTACTGCCAATTAAATATCAGTTTATGTGTCCAGCAGACATGTGTGCAAAATGGACAGCTATGTATGGGGCGTAATTATTTTTTGGGAGCAGATTGCCCTTTTTTTTTCAGGTGAGAGTGGAATGTGTGGTAGGGGAAGTGAGTATATATGGAGAGGTAGGTTGGGGAGGCAAACAGACAAGACAAACAAGATGCATACAGGGGCGGAATATGACATGTGGTCAGTGAACACCATTGATGGGGAAGGATGTTTGGAAATCGCAAGCCCATGAACCCACAGATGGCAACAGTGGAACTGAGATCCCCACCCATGGGCAGTCACCACTGCTCCTTCACAGCCCAGATGGTGACTGTGCTGGGGGCTGTGTAAGAGGGGCAGGCTCACCCGTGAGTCACGCCACACATGCCTCAAGCTGGCTTAGAGGATCAGCGACTGAACGCTCGATCTCCCTACGCACCACAGCTCGGACCATTTGGAGGGTGATAGGTGACCCTCCTCCAGCCACACTTCCACGGGGGGGGTGAGCCCCATCCCCTGCAGTGCTTCCACCAGAAGGTGGCACAGGGCCAATGGAGGAGGAGGTCCTGGGATGGGCATCGGACCTGCTGGTGCCAGGCACCATCGCCAGCTGAGGTGGGACAGGTGGGTCCGCTGGGACCGGCCTTCTCATACGTTCTATGTTTAGGAGGATTTAATGACAATATGGGTTGTTAATAGCTAAAAGCATTCCAAATTAGTTGTAACAGCATGCAGTAGTATTCCCCTTAACCCAACACAGCAGAGTTCCAACAGTTGAACAGCAAGCATAACACATGCATATATAAAACAACAGTGGATATTCCAACAGCATGCAGGATTGATTGGTGGCAACAGGCCACCAAGATTGTGGTATTTGAACAGGGCACATGCATCAAAGTAAATTCAGATATTTATGAACCAATAGGACATATGTCTCAACAAATGTTTTGAGATTAGACATACCCATTGACATGTGAAACTGCATTGTTTATGCACATACAGTAGGGTGTAAAAAGATACCTCCATTAACAACTTATATGTACTTATAGTTTACACTACATTCCTATTGACTGCAGGTATATATCCCCTACATGTATTATTACACTTGGCAATGTCCGTTGAATTGTGAAATGGGTTTTGATTGTTCTTTATATACCTGACCTGTATCTGACATACAGACTGTCCAGGATGCAGATGTTACTGCTACATATTTATATATTTTATTTATATTTATATATCTACATATCTGGATGTGTTCAGGTGACATTATCAATTATATTTTAACAGCCCCCTACATTTCTAGCAGCACACTGACATTTCTGGGGAACACAATAACAAGCTACTCATGTGCTAGATTAACCTATACATGCCAGCCATTAACCGACTGTTGAGGACTGTATATATGCTTAACAGCTACTGGCACTCCCTTCTTCCACTTTATATGGGCAAATCCAAGTGTGGGTTGAGAGCGCTTAATACAACAGTAATATTTCTATAATGTAAGAGTACAACAACATATCAAAGAAAGTGACACGGACACACTCCAGGAATTATACCTTTATTAGTTACATTACACACTTTTCTAGAGGCTCTCTCATTTATTTGATATTACAGTGCATGCAGAAGACTTATTCCAGACATATTATACCTTTATTAATGGGTTACAACACTCTTTTTCATGCTCTCTCACTTATTTTATATAACAATACATACAGAATAATTACTAACCTGCCTGGCAGTGCAGCCTTAGCAGCCTATCTACATAGGCTTGCTGATTCACAGCATGGACACCTGCAGCTGTGAAGTAAATGAAGTGATATTGAGACATATACCTATCCATAATATAGACTACAATAGCAATTCTTACATACTTCATTCCATGGCTACCTACTCAGTAGTGGGGCATTTTCCATCCCACGGGCCCCCTGTATCCACTGGTTTAATCGGTCCTGCTTCCGTCTCTTCAGGTCTGAGTAGTGGTGTCTGACCTGCTCACCAGTCCAAGGGATGCCTGTGCACTGGTTAGATCATGTGCTAGATGGTTCCAGGCTTCCACTTTGTATTCAGTGTCCTGGAACTGGCCCTGCAGGAGTCTGTCATAATAATTATGGATGAGGAGCCAAACCATCACTTTTGACTCCTCAATGCCCCACCGTTGCACTCGAAAGTGAGAGCCCTCTCCAACACCAGTCATGCTGATTGCAGATGGGAGCTACAACCAGTTATGGCAAGTATTCCCGCCTATGGGGCTTAAATATGCCTTATTCCCACACTTATTTGTGATTGGTCAGTTTTGAAAATCTCAACTGAAAGCACACCTGCTTTGCACTGGGTAAACTTTCATTAATATGTATGTCTGTGTTGAAAGTGCATGCATATCAAAAGCTGTCATGGCTTAGTGGTTCAGTACTGTGATTATGGTGCACAGTATCCCGGGTTTGAGGCATGTCATTGCTTTTTATTTTACTACTGGCCAGACCGGCTAGGATGTGTGGCTGTGTTTAGCCGACTTTGCTCAACTTTGCCCACTGTTGCTCTACATTGCTCTACGGTGCTCTACGTTGCCCAACTAGTTAGCGCGGTGCGCAGCTATGTGCAAACATGTTTTATTTGCGCTAGTTGGCGCGATGCGCAGCTCCGCGCAAAGCCATTGCACTAGTTAAAGCAGTGCTAAGCTATGAGCAATTATACTTAAATGTGCTTAATACTGGTAAACTTTGCTTAGCAGTGCTTCACATTGCTTAAGATACGCTACTTATGCATTCATCAGTGTGCATAACCATTTCACCTTCTTATATATATATATAAAATATCGTTCACTACTACATAGGCCATTTCAATGCTTTCTACTAATATTTAAAAGATAAATGCCAGGAATTATTTTTTTATACAGATTTCCTACAGAAATTAGAAAGTGGAGTGGTGGGACTCGAACCGGGAATACCTCTTCTTTGGGTGAAGGCTCTATCACTTCGCTATTGCTATTTGGCTTAATTTGCATATACGTTTCTTATTATCCTCTTCGATCTCTAAACTGCTAATTGTAGCTAAGCAATGGGCAAACCCATGCAAACACATGCAAATAAGGGCAGCTATATCGGGAATAATAAAAAAAAAGGAAAGTTTTACATTTTATAATTGAACCGGGGCTTAGAATGTGGGGGAGTGTAGTGTTGGGTATGTACATATTTGAGTGGACTCACTCATGTCAGTTGACATTTGCTGATTGAAACACTTGCAGGGGCATGGATTTTTGGACTGCTCGGCAGTCCGACACACCCCCTGTACTCGTGCATGCTCCATGTTAGCCTTAGAGTTGAGACAGCACGCCCTCATGAATATGCATAGTGTGCTGACATCTTCCTCTTAGGCTGCAGTTTCCGTGTAAGACTTATTTAGTCTTACACGGAGGATTAGTGAATCCCAGCCATAAAAAATAACCTGAAATAAGCATTCTAAGCAAAATCACTATTTTGCCATTATACTCAATGGCAGGCAGAAGACAACATAGCCAGTGCATAGTGTTTGCTAAGGGGGAGGCTCATTGTGAGACCTGTAACTATGCATTAGCAGGCAATCCTATGCAAATGAGGGGAATGTTACTGAATCCCAGATTTTCCCTCAGTGCTACTCAGCACCCAACTGTGTAAGTTCAGGAATAGCATGGTTCAAGTCTAAGAGTTAGCTGACATCATGGGGGGGTGTCAGGCATACTGTAAGCGGACTGGAGCCCTATGGCTCTGGTTTGCCCTTAACTTAGCAGAGCTAAGCAAGGGTGTGTGTCTGAGGCTGCCTAGCACTCTTTACATTACCTAAGCCTACCAATTGCCGAATGGAGTAGTATGTGTTGTTACCTGTATCTATGGTATGGATATGAGCATACAAGGGAATCGGGTGGCTGAATGGGATGCCAGCAGATAGTAAACACCTATAGTGGCACCATGAGATCTGTAACAAATACTGGTGTCATCATAGTAGCCAGTACTATGCATGGTAACAAAACACATTGCAGGAAATGTGCTGGACCACATGTGTGTCCATATGATGCACACGTGCCAGTTAGGGAGGATCACATACCCAACAACAGTCTCAACCAGCAGGACATGTGTAGACAAACACAAACAAAGGCTGTTCTAAGTCGTCTGAATGATGGCTATAGATAACCTCCCCCCCAGGCCTACACTGACAGACTACAACAGGTCAAGCAGTGAGATGTTAGTTCTGAAGGGTAAGAAGTCAGAAACTGATATGTAGGTCAATGAAACCAAAGACCTGTTGTACACTGATATGCCTATAGGCAGCATGATAGGTTAGACTACAGAATGAAATGGAGTACCTGACATACCAATACAACTATAGCAAATGTGTACAATTGTCAGGTGTGCCCCCCCAATCCTATGTAGAAATGTAGTAACAGTCAGGTGTGCCCTTCCATTCCTATACAGACATGTAGTAACACACAGGTGTGTCCCCCCCAATCCTATGTAGACATGTAGTAACAGTCTGGTGTGCTCCCCCCAATCTGATGTAGACATGTAGTAACAGTCAGGTGTGCCCTCCCCAATCATATGTAGAAATGTAGTAACAGTAAGGTGTGCCCCCCACCATTCCTATGTAGAAATTTAGTAACAGTCTGGTGTGCCCCCCTATCTGATCTAGACATGTAGCAACAGTCAAGTGTGCCCCCCATTCCTATGTAAACACCTAGGGACACACAGGTGTGACCCCCCCACAATCCTATGTAGAAATGTAGTAACAGTCAGGTGTGCCCCCCCAGTCCTATGTAGACACATAGTAACACACAGACGTGCCCCCATCCTATGTAGAAATGTAGTAACAGTCAGGTGTACCCCCCCATTCCAATGTAGAGAATAGGAGCAGTCTGGTGTGCCCCCCCCAATCTTATGTGGACAAGTAGTAACAGTCAGGCGTGACCCCCCAATCCTATGTAGAAATGTAGTAACATGTATGTGTAGGTATAATACCAGTGGAGCACAGATTACCTGAGGTGGTCAAGGTAGCAGGATAGATTGTAGCATTTGTACAATATGCAGGTATGCGTGTGTTAGGTTGGTGTGTGTTTTATATTGTGTGAGAGTGGTCAGTATGTATGCATGGTGAGGTTTGTCCTGGTGGCCATTGCCCAGTACTGCCGATGACAGAGCCAGGTCCTCACAACTGCAGTGCCAAACACAATCATCTCCAGTATAACACAATCCAGCAGTAAGCCATTGTAAATGTATGGAAGTAATATGTGTCGCCATCTGAAAGATGGACATGGCATGACTGTTGGGCCAGACATACAAGCAGTACACAGGGGAAAGTACCCCAGACAGACAGTGTATAATGTGTAACCATTAAATGGACACACCCTTGGAAATGTACATACAGGTTTGCAGCACATTATCTGTGCTTGTATTAGGGAATACCGATGCCGTCTGGCCAAACACTTGCAGACCACAAAGGTATTAGGAATGATGTATTGAGAAACAGCTGATGTCCCTGCACAAGCCAACATAAGTGTAATGCCCCATGCACATCTGTGAGTCAGTTGCAACTAGTGTCCATAGCACACATGCACCCAGCCCACCCACCCACCACCCACAAGTACCTCTCCGGTCTTATCCCTGCTGTTAGGAATGGGTACAATATGACCCCCACCTGGGTATGGCAATAGTGAAAGAATGCAGCATGCCATGCAGGTGCCCCATGCAGGTGTGTCCCTAGCTGTAAGAAGCACCCTGCCAGCATCTACACCACTGGATCAATACTGACAGAATGTATTGGCATGAACACCTAACACATGTACCCTGTCACCCCAGGGGAATATACTGCATTGCAGTCTGGGACTGTAGGACTAACAGAATGCAACAGCCTGCTACAGCTCCCCTACATCACTACTAAATGGCCTACAGTCCTCTGCCAAAGGCCTGTGTCACACCTGTACTGCCAATGTATGTTATGTCATGGACTCCCAAATAACAACATAACATAGTCCACAGAACCCATATGCAAGGCCATGTGGACATACCACAGTAACATGTCCACTATGCTCCATTGCATGAACTGTGGACCAACACCAATATATTGCTGTGATGAGATGATAACTATAGGGAAAGTATCAGAGAATGTTTGCATAATGTATGGAAGAGGATAGAATAATAGAGGGGGGTAGGGGGAGCATGGGCAGCATGGAGTGTGTGAAGTCCGAAACATAGCCATGTGCACATACTATCCCTGGCTGCAAATACAAAAATGGCTGGCTACAGACCTGCTTGTAAACCACAATAGGGGTAATGTCCTGACTTATGACCCCTGCCTCTGGGTAACCTGTGTGAATCTGTACAGCTGTGAGGTATTTCCACAGCAAGATAAGGCTATACTGTCATGTCGATGGATGTACAAGTATGGAATCCTCTGATACCACTGTACCAAGGAGCTGAACCAGTTACACAGACCCAGCAGCAAGTGTCTGCAGCTCCCCTCCAGAATGGCGTGTCTGGCAACAACAGTGGACCATACATATCTGACAGTTGCAGATGTTAGTGCATATACTCCTCGGGATGCACCAGTCATGATTTGCACACACATTGGATAGGAATACACACATATATCTAAAGACAACACACTATAATATGCCAAAAGTACACATACATATATATATGTGGAACAGTGACAGTGACAAAGAGCCTTCCATCATGAGGCCTGCTCCACCCAGCATACAGCCAAATGGCTACAACCACATGATGTGTAAATGTCACTCAGCATAGACATTTGCCTCAGGAATCCCTCAGCATCATAGACTCTGTGGTGCTAGTGCTAACTGTACAACATGACTGTACAAGGCAGTAGTCATCCAGCAGTTGTATACATGTACCTGTGGAATATAAACCTGTGTGTGCCTGAGTGTGGTCTGTCTGCCTCTAGATGAATGGGTTATGGCCCATGCACACACACCACCCTCCCCATTGCCCTACTATGGCAAGCCTGCTGATGTCAATTACTTTGAAATACACCTTTGAGGAAGGGATAGTCCAGTAATCCATGTGGTGTGTCCTATAACTGCATAATGCTATAGTGTGATACACTAGTTAGGTAGGAGTTCTAATCCCAGACGTGGCAATTGTGTGTGTGTTTTTCTGTGTAGGTATCAATGCATTTTGGGCTAGTCACACTCACTACAATTCAAATGCCCTACTTTGGCATGCCTGCTGATATCATTCACTTTGAAATACACCTTTGGAGAAGGAGTTGCCCAGTATTTTCCATGGTGCATTCTATAACTGCGTAATGCTGTAGTGTGATAAACTTGTTAGGTAGGAGTTCTATTCCCAGACATGGCAAGTGTGGATGTTTGCTTGTGTGTTAGTTTGTCTGTGTAGGGAGCAATGATTTTGAGGCCATTCACAGTCCCTACAACCTACAGTGCCCTACTTTGGCATGCCTGCTGATGTCATTCACATTGAAATACACCTTTGGGAAAGGAGTAGCTCCGTATTTTTCATGGTGTTTTCTATAACTGTGTAATGCTGTAGTGTAATACACTAGTTAGGTAAGAGTTCTAATCCCAGGTGTAGCAAGTGTGTGTGTGTGTGTGTGTGTGTGTGTGTGTGTGTGTGTGTGTGTGTGTGTTTGTGTGTTTGTCTGTGTAGGAATCAATGTTTCTTAGGCTAGTCACACTCACTACAATTTCAAATGTCCTACGTTGGCATGCCTAGTGATGTCATTCATCTTGAAATACACCTTTGGGGAAGGAGTAGCCCAGTAATCTCTGTGGTGCATCCTATAACAGCATATTACTGTAGTGTAATATAATAGTTCGGTAGGAGTTCTGTTCCCAGACATGGCAAGAGTGGATGTATGTGTGTGTGTTTGACTGTGTAGGGAGCAATGCTTTTGAGGCCATTCACAGTCACTACAACCTCCATTGCCCTTCTTTGGCAAGCCTGCTGATGTCATTCTCTTTGAAATACACCTTTGGAGAAGGAGTAGTCCAGTAATCTCCATGGTGTATCCTATAACTGCATAATGCTGTAGTATGATAAACTAGTTAGGCAGGAGTTCTATTCCCAAACATGGCAAGTGTGGATGTTTGTCTGTGTAGGGAGAAATGCTTTTGAGGCCATTCACAGACACTACAACCTCCATTGCCCTTCTTTGGCAATCCTGCTGATGTCATTCTCTTTAGAATACACTTTTGGGGAAGGTGTAGTCCAGTCATTTCAGTGGTATGTCCTATAACTGTGTAATGTTATAGTGTGATAAACTAGTTAGGTAGGAGTTCCAATCCCAGACATGGCAACTATGAGACTTGGTGTGTGTGTGTGTGTGTGTGTGTGTGTGTGTGTGTGTGTGTGTGTGTGTGTGTGTTTCTTATTCATACCCTGTGTGGAGGTGGCTGTGAGTGTGTAACAACTGGACTCTGGACTCATTGTGAAGCGGGTTTTGCAAATTTCTTATATGGTGGGCCTTTTATATGTCACAATGTCCACCTTACAAGGATAACAGATGTCAAATAGCCGAGAGGCTGGGGTTGTCAATACATACCCCTACATGTGACATCAAAGCCTGGTGAACAAATTAGGCAACCCTTGCATTACCCAGAGAACACTCTCATCCCATGTTTCTTACACAAATACACTTCCCTAGGCAACAACTGCTTTGTTGGTAGTACCCTGCATATTGCCAACAGATTGTGGCCATGGTGTGAGTGCAGTGGACTACAGAGGGCAGAACACCCTGTCCCATCACTACAATAGGCACATAATTGCAGACAGTGCGCTTTCACTATGTTCCCCACTGGATGCCTGCAACAACTATAGTGCCATCAAATGTGACCCACAGAGGACATACTATGTCTTAAACACATGCCCTGTATGCACAGATGCCACTGACACCAGGGAATACCTATATCATGCTGTCAATGTAAGTGCAGGGTCAACCTGGTGTCCATTGCCAGTTCCCACCACATGAGCCCAGGACTGGCACATCTGATGATAACAATCTGTGTACACAACATGGCCCAGACACCCCAGGTATAGTTCCACATGTCACAGAACATGCATGTGGGTCATGTGCACATCCCAGACACATTCTATGTCATAGACTACAGGGCAAATACATGGTAAGCACTGCACAGCACTAGCCACACACAATAGTAACCCAGATGATTTGATGGTGAATATAATACCCACCTGTGTGGGACAATCCAGACACTACATCCCTGAGCCACACTGCAGACCATTGTCATGTGGCCTGATGCCAAGGTATACCTTTCATCTAGCCTTGTACAGCCTGCTGGCACAGTCAGCCACTACACACATGTGAAGCAATGCACCCATGCATGGCAGTAGTGGCACCCTGTGTCTGTGTGTGTGGAGTATAATGATTTTGACCCCATTCACACTCACTACAACCCCTGTTGGCCTACTGAAGCATGCCATCTGATGTCACACATCTTCACATACCCTTTGCCCATATATCATCTGGATAACCCCTGTGATGTCTGTGATACTTGTGTATTACTGTATTGTGGCACACTAGCTAGCTAGGAAGTCTGTTCCTGACCCTGCCAACTGTGTTATTGTGTGTGAGTACCTGAGAGAGTGTGGTTGTGTCGACGTTGACACCTGTTGATGTGGACAGGCACATGACCTACACCTACCTTATCACTCCTGTATCACTGTTGCAGATGTCATGCACCATCAGGTATACATTTGGACAGCTCCCCAACATGTAAGCTATGTGGCACATGCAATAACTGCATAGACGTGATGGCAATACATAGTCAGTCAGGGGTTTGAAACCCCGTACTGGTAAGTGTGCTACACAAACATGCTTAGGTTTTACTCTCCCACCCCCTCCCTGACTTACTTTGTCTCTGTCTGTCTCTCTCACTCCCTCTCTGGTGGATGTGGAGAAGTACACCTGCTTTGCTTAGGCAGCAACTTGTATTTTGTAAATGATGCTCAATATCAGCTGATGGCCTCTGCATGAATTGCAGTTCCTCTCTAGCTGATTGCATGTGGAACAGCTGTGCTAACATTCCCATAGCCAATTGCATGGAAACATACTCCATTATCTAGGAACATCATGTGGGTATTGGGCCTTTTCATTCACTGTGAGCAAGACATCATGTTGATGTTTGGCAAACAATGTCACAGATAGTATTGGGATTTACCTCTAACAACATACACCGTGGAGACAGGCCAACAAACAGGAGGGGGATGTGCCAGACATGACTACAGAATGTAAGTGCTGCTCTTCTGCATTTGGAGTAATGTTGGTTTAACAGGGTGTGTGCGGATATAGCTGGTCAACATGATTTAATACCTGTCATGACAGTGTTATGTGTTTGAGGAAACTCCCACCTGTAGGGTTATCTGCAGACTGGGCAGTGTTTGGAGTCTTATGTTTCTTGTGTTACTCACAGATCACCTATCTTAGAACTGCAGAAGCATAGTCTGAGGATTGCAGTCAGTACATTGTGACAGCCATGAGAGTTACTGACTTTATATCCCTCATAGGACATATGTCACACAAAACCCTGTTATGACAGTAAATGTATGAGGGTATCACAGCAACATGCCAATATTGGCCCTGTGTTTGTGGCTCCAGCCACATGTCTGTCAGCCTTTGTACATATGGCATGCAGTAAGAGGTGCATATGTTCTGTACACTATTATTTATTGACATCATACCTGATAACAAGCCAGTCAGATATCAGACTGCTAGACATGTTATGTATAGTAGGGGTTATTTCTGAGGACATAACCTGGGCATTCTGCATTGTGTCTACAGTACTGGTGTCTGTGTACTTATGGTGATTTTTGACAGTATGTGTATTGCGCATACGTACCTTGGCCTGTGCACAGACTGTGATAGATGCCATTGTTCTTGGTCCTGTTCTATCTGATGTTACATGCTGCTTCAGTATATGGTACCCTATTGGCTCACATGTCTGTAGGGCCAAACACACACATGTACCATACCACAGACAGGCATCAGATCACACTGTGTCGTGACCCATTTTATGTATGGTTAGTGTGTGAATGGCACATATGAGGATGGTGCTTATCAGACAGTCCATATAGTGTCATATTAAGCTTGTGTACCATATGTGACTGTGGTTGTGTTCACATTGGTTGTGGGTATGCACTTTCTCACAGGTGTCTGTTCCTCTGTGCTGTGACATGCGTGTAGAGCCTGCTATATTTGCAGGTACATGTGTATGCCCAATACAAAATGTAGTCCAGTGTTTTGGCAGTCTGCCTGTAGTTTGCACAGTGCTCTGTTACATGCCTAGCAGCCTATTGTAATTACCCAGTGTTCTGTTATGTCCAGATATTTGCAAGACATAACAGCACACTGAGTAATTACACTAGGCTGCTAGTGCAATTACCCAGTGTGCTATGTAAAGATATTTGCAAGACATATTGCTGCCAGGCCACCATAACTGTTGTGTATTTCTGACAAAGCAGTGGGATTCTGTACAGATGAATGTCACTAACTACTGGGTAGTATGTAGCCATGTGACCTCTGCACCCACCAGGTATTATGTGTCAAGACAGACCAGTGTGTGTGAATGTATAAACTGTGTGGGCATATGTAGTCCAGTATTAACGTGATATACCCATGTACATGGCTGTTAACATCCACATTGTCAGGCTTGGTCCATGTCTCGCATGAAGGGGATCTGTGTACACCTCTGGAGTGACCACAGAGTGCCAGGCTATCCACATATATTGGTTATATCTCTGCAGTAGTCCACAGGAACATTACTGTGCAATCAGCGGTACTGTACTGTACTATGATGCCCTTAGGATGTCTGTCAGTAACCGATGGTGTACACGTCAACAGCAGATGTGAACTCCCACACACATGTCTGTCTACATATATACCTGCAATACATACATGACATCCCCTTGTACTAAGAGGTTGGGACTACTGGTGCTGAGGTAGGACTCCACACCATGTTCTGGACATATGGTAAACTTATATGTATATTGATATTGTATTTCCACTCTCCTTAACACTGGCGAAAAAGAAAACCTGTGTCCAGATCCTGATGCTCTGGACATAGATCCAGCCACACAATTTAACTCTTTTTTTCATCAACTCAATTTCTAAACTAACCTCATCCTTCTCTACCAATTCTACACCCCCTACTTCCACCTCCCCTTCCCTGGCCTCACTCTCACCATTACTCCCCAATACCTCCACCTCCCAACCCCCTCCTTTCTCCATAAAACCCATACCCATATCTTCCATAAAAAAACTCCTTCAAAAACTAAAACCATGCTCTAATGCCCCAGATAACATACCCTCACACTTTCTAACTATAGCTGCTGAAGCCATTACCTTACCCATCACCATACTAATCAACCTTTCTATCCAAGAAGGTCATGTACCCCTACTATGGAAAAAGGCCTTCATTATACCTCTGCACAAAGGGTGTAACAATAATGACGTTACAAATTTCCACCCTATTGCCATCCTATCCCCCATCTCTAAGCTCCTTGAAAAATGTATCCATCTTCAACTACTTCCCTACCTTACCGACAATCACTTACTTACTGCAACACAGCATGGGTTTAGACCTGGCCATAGTACCACCACTGCCCTTCTTTTCTTATTAGAAATTAACAAAGCCCATGACTCTGGCTGCATAGCATCCACCCTCCTACTTGACCTCTCTAAGGCCTTTGATACAATATCTCATAACCTTCTCCAAGCTAAACTCTCTAAACTAAACCTATCCCTCTCCAGCCTCAAATGGTTTGATAGTTATGTCTCAAATAGACACCAGGCAGTCAAATGGAAAACAACCACCACCTTCTTCCTCTACACCCCCACAGGAGTCCCCCATGGCTCCATACTGGGTCCCTTCCTTTTCAATATATTTATAAATGATTTCCATCGCTCAATCCCTAATGCAAAATTTATCCAATATGCCAACGATTCAACCATTATCTGTTCTGACACCTACATCCCCACACTAATAAAGTTCAGACAAGAAGCTTTCTCTACCACTGAACACTGGATGTTAGGTAATCACCTAGCACTCAATGTCTCAAAAACTAAACTAATGTTATCTACCCCTACAAAAACAACCATCATTGACAAGAATTAATTTTCCATCAAAAGCCATAACAGTACATCTCTAGAATTAGTATATGAGGCTAAATTACTAGGAGTCATCATTGATGACCAACTCAAATTCACCTCTCACCTACAAATAAATGTCAAAAAACCCCAACAAAAACTTGGTATGCTCTACCACAACAATCACTACCTTACTCCTTCTACTAAGTTTATTCTCTCAACCACATATCTTATCCCTTCTTTCTCTATGGTGCTGCAGTTCTTACAAACCTTCTATCCTCTCTTAAGACAAAGCTCTCCTCTTGCTATTACAAAATTGCAAAGTTTAAAGGCAAGAAAAAACAAACTGCTACTAAACCAGCACAGCTCCTGATGCCAAACAGCAGGACTAAATGCCTCCCAACACACGTATGCTTGTTCTGGAAGTCAAAGGCAAAAGCTACAAGCTGCTACTAAGCCAACACAGTTCTTAATTCCAAGCAGCAGAACTAAACACCTCCAATAAGCACAGTCAGAGAGGTGAAACTCATCAAAAATAAACTCAGCCAGATAGCCAAACTCACTGAAGCATGTCTTTTTAAATTCCAAAGGGATAAGCAAACAAGACGCCAATAAACGAACAACTTCAATTTTATTAAGCACCACAATACTGCTTTTCGTCGGTGCCCTGCACCAACTTCTTCAGACTTTATTTTTCAAAGGCTTTGCCTTTGACTTCCAGAACAAGCATACGTGTGTTTGGGAGGTGTTTAGTCCTGCTGTTTGGCATCAGGAGCTGTGTTGGTTTAGTAGAAAATTGCAAAGTTTGCCACAAGCCAAAAGACCTCTACCCATCCCTGTCTTGCCCTTCGTCAATTAAATTGGTTAGACCTGTCCAATTATCGCTCCTTTATTCAACTCACTCATGCCTGCCAACTCATCTTCTCCCCCTCCCTCTGTCCCTCCCTATCCTTTACCTTCACAATGCACCTCCCTAAATGACTATTAAGATCTAACAATCAGAACCTAGTAGAAATGCATAAACCTACCCATTCCTCAGGCAAAAATCTCCTGTCCTTCGCTCTCGCACGCCAATAGAACTTCCTACCTTCATCCATCCGTACCACTACAAACCTCTCTTCCTTTAAAAACTCACTCCACTCATACCTAATTTCTCAGTGGGATTGCTCTTGCTCCAACCCATCTTAATCTTTCATCTTAGTCTTCTTCAACTCCATACATGGTTATAGCAAGTTCCGATCCATGTGTAAATAACTACTCGTGATTTACAATGTTAATACTTTTTACCTCCGATATTGTCTCTGTTAAATGAGATATTTTATCTGTAATTTGCATAATCTAAACTTTTACTGTCATTTTTTCTTTAGAGATTATATGTTTAATCCAAGTCTTACTAGTACTTTAGTACTTACTTTGACAAAAAATAAACTTCTTTTGTAACATTGTTTGTAATTTTATCTGTAATTATTGTTTGTTTTTGGAGCTTTTCTCCCCAGGACACCATTGAAAATGGGTTCTTCTAGGCCCAATGGGCGATCCTGATTAACCAACTGCGAATAAATAAATAAATAAATAAATAAATAAATAAATAAATAAATAAATAAATATATACGTCCATATAGCTATATAGATATATAGACATATACATATCTAGAGACATATATGAATATATATATATATATATATATATATATATATATATATATATATATATATATATACATACACACACACACACACACACACACACACACACACACACACACACACACACACACACACACACACACACACACACACACACACACACACACATATATATATATATATATATATATATATATATATATATGTATATACATATGCACACTCAAATATATACATATATATGCACATATCTTTATGGATATCTACATATATATCGACATAAATAGGTATAACTGTACATATAGGAAGTGGATATATATATATATATATATATATATATATATATATATATATATATACAGAGAGATCTATAAATGGCTACATATATGATGCACTATACAGATGTGTAGAAATTCATATATATGCATATGTACATGTAGACATATTTCTACATATGTATATGTATATATCTATATCCTTGTCATGTGTAAACATACACTGCCACCAACTGCCAACTGTCCCTTTGCTATGCCACTGGTGATGGGGTATATATAGGCACTGCAACTGTGTGTGGGGTTGGAGTGGCTAACAGGGAAATGTAAAATGACTGTGGGGAAAACAAGAAACGTGCTTAAGACCGTCATCAGTGTTCACCCTGGGTATGTCTGGACATCATGAGCATGGCTCCTCATATAGGGGGGCTACTCGTTCACTCCATATAATGTCACACTGAGTGTCATATGTAACTATTGCTCAGTGCATGCCAGATCTGTTGCTCAATCAACTTATCATGTGGAGAACAGTAATATATGGATACACTCCCTGGTGTTGTCTAGTAATTCCCCAATGCATCTGCAGTGCTGCATACATGGGTAGTCATTCACCTTTCTGCTGACTGCAATACTAAGGGTATACCTGGTGTCTAGTTTCCCTCCCAATGCATGTTCCTTGCTACAGACCTTATTTTACTGTCAGCTGTCCTGTGATTACATATCAGACAAGTATTCATGGTGTCTCATGTGTCAGTCCATGTCCATGTACTGCACGATTTCAAAGGGAAGTACTGCCATACGAACAACCCCACAATCATACATGTGCATACAAGGACACCCACACAAACACACACACACATGCACACACACACACATCATACATGTATCAACCCCCTCCACTCCACCAGATTGTACTTACAGACAAAATAATGCCTACACCCCCCCCACACACACACCTATAGGTGAGGTTGCATGAAGATAGTACACACAGTCCTCCCATGACCCATCTGTCAACATGCATAACATATGGTACTCAACAGCATGCAGTGCAGATATAGTCAATCCATGCTAGCAACAGTATACATGTGTGTGATGCATGGGCTGTGTTAGTAGGTGATGCCCCTTCCCCTAGAAAACACTGCACCCATGTACACAGTATTGCTGTGCACCTGTTCTGCACCCTGCAGTGTACTGTTCTCCATACCTCACAGGTGTTCAAACCATTGCTGAATGTGTATTACTGTGTCAATTATGTCTGCTCTAATGCTCACAGCCCCTATGTGTTTGTGCGATACATACCTGGAATGATATGTGGATAGCTATCATTTGTGAATGCCTGATGGCTGGTTTACAGATCTCAACATCAGTGGTGCATGTATGACCAATAAGATACTATTACACTGACAACCGTCAAACCTTACCATGGCTATGGGGATTGTATACACTCTTATTGATATGACACACTCTTCCATGATATACCATGGGACCACATCACCGCATATATTAACATTACATGAGCCTGATATGTGACATATGTCCTGTACATTCACATGCAGTGTCTAAGAAATGTGTTAGGTGTGCAGATGTTGACCGCAATGCATATGTACATGCCCTTATCATGATGGTTTGTTACACCTATTGTTATGTGTGCTGCAGCAGTCACTATTCCTGGCAGGGGTATACTAGCATGGGCCATCTGCATTTGCCAGTATATGGTCAGTCTGCCCTACACATTTCCCCCAACTCTGCATGATTGCAAGGTCTACTCATGTGCACATCCCTTGGAGTTCACACACTGCCATCACTATTGCTGTGGAGTTAGGGTTACATCTTCCACAGTTCCTGAACCTGACTGTGTGCAGATACAGCCTTTTTTAGCATTCTTAGGATCCCTGCTGCAGTGCACTGATGTGTCATGATGACACACCCTACCAACCCTCAGCCTTTTTACAGATGCTTGACAACTATGGCCTACACATGTGTGTTAGTTTGCAGTGTCCCAAACACAGAATACCATGTGTAACAGCCTAGTCCCATGACTGGCAAACATACAGATGTACACTGGCACTGGCACAGTACAGATGGGGATGGTGGGCCTGAGATGGGGTTAGGCATTAGTTGTGCAGCACCTGTATCTGTCATTATACTGTCTGTAGGATTCCAACATGGTTATGGTACACCAGTACACACTGCAACACATGCCTGTTGGGGAACTCTTCTGTTATTCATACACTATCTGTAGAGAGGCCTGCTGATGTTTCCTGTGGTACAAGTGTCACATCTGTTTACCCTAACCCAGAGGCCATGCACTTGCAGAGTCCAGGCAATTGCTGACATGGGTACCCCACAGCCAGTACTTGCTGGACATTCCTGATACCCCTCAGTGTTGTGACATGTTAGTGGACAGCCCACATAACCAGTTTGTTACATGTGACAGCATTTGTCTTTGGTCACCATCTATTTATGTCCTACATAATTCCTGTCCCATGCATCCTTGCAACATACATGACTGTCTGAACTGTTTGCCATGGCATATGCAATGGTGAGGTATGGCTACATGTGCAGCTCATGGGTGCTACCTGTTGGGTATGGGGCCCACGTCAAGTCATGTAAGATGTGTGCAAGCCACACCTGCATCTGTTGCAGGTATGTGTGCACATTTGATGGCCAAATGTCTTGGACAGCTGACCACTATGTGGTGTGACATTGGGGATGTGTACTTGCTGAACGGTGCATTTCCATGGCAAATGCATGCAGGCAGTATCTCAACAGCTGCCTCCACTATATTTTCTCTTGAGTGTGTGCACACATATGTTTCCAGTGTTTGTGAAGGTATGTATTCCCCGTATTTGCTGCCCTAACCTACGGTTCGATATTACACACTCAGTGCACATGTTGGTACCACATTGCAGGTGTTAAGGGTTGTGAACCACAGCATTATGTTATGCCATAGTGTTTATCTGTAACAGTTGCCACTGTAATACTGGTATATACATGGTTGTAGCACTCTATAAGGGTGATGTTTCACACATGTCCCTACTGTAGGCCATGTTTCCCACCATTATGTTCATCCGTGTGACACATTCCACAATGACAGGATGTTATTTATGTTGCAGGTGTCTGACATACCCTTTAGATACCCCATCATGGTCATCGCTGTGATTCAGTGCATTTAACAGTAACAATATGTGAACATGTACGGCATGCATTATGGGTAGGTATGTTAGATGTGTGAATGGAATATACCATAGCCATTACTGCCCAGTGTATTGGCAAGCATGAATATAAACCATAATCACCAGCTACAGGCGGCTACCTTGGTGGTATACCAGAGGGACCTACATAACAGTGTGAGAGATGTAATGTCAGTGGCCACAGCTGTGGCTTTGCTACAATGTGGGTGCAGCATTACAGTACATCGACAGTACAAGTCCACAATACTACAGTTTATGCACATCTGTTTATTACTACTACGCAACAGACTATATATATGACATCTCACATATGCATGATCTACCTGTACAGATGTGGATGCATATTCAACAGTGATCTACTGATGTGCCCTGTGGCCTTACCTGCATGTTCCTCAGATGGTGTGTGGGTAGCACACACCTCCACAATGGTATCTGCCAGTTGTTGGGTGTGTGGGTGGGCATGTGCCACGAGGCTGGCAAGGAGCTCCTCAACACGTGTCAGGGGGTGATGGATGGCATGACTCCTCCCTATTGTGAGGTGATCCCCCCATACTGCAGCAGCATGCTGATGGGCATTGCCAAGCAAGTCACTATAATAATGCTGCGGTTATGCAGGCCGACATCATTGACCCCATGGACTAGATTGTTCCACAAGGCGGTCTGCTCCTGCTGCTCATGGGTTGTTCTGCCAATGAGAACCTGGCAGTGCTGTATCAGGTGGTTCAGTATGACCTCATTTTCCGCCATTGAATACCCTGGTAAATGGCCGTGGGACATCTTGCCTGAAAGACATAAAGATGGAAACAGGTCTGAGCAACTCATACAGCAAGATTACCATAGTTCTTAATACAGATCTTTGTCTCCCCCCACCATATCAACAACAACAAACTGTTCACACAATTCAATAGGAATGGCTACAGCTTACCTACCATTGGGACATATATTGCATTGTACCATGCCTTCTGCTATGTGTTTGTAGCCATGTTCCTTGTGGGGACACTATCATTGCTGGCCTGTTATGGACTGTTTCACCTGTATGACATTGTCAGGGCCACTATGGTTCCATATATGCATGTGGTATCCTTGCTATGTGATTGCTGCACATCTGTCATTCTGTGTTATTGGAGATATCTATGCATGCTGTTGGACATGCTCCGGGATTGTGTGAACTATTACTCCCCACATATGTTCTATAAGAGTAACACAATATGATATTTAGGGAAGAGTTGCCTGCAGAACCACCTCTCCCACCTCACCTGGCCATGTTACCAGGCCACATCACATGTGGGACCCAACCTGGGGCCTCCTCATCTACTGGTCCAGCACTACCTTCGGGTGGAACCACCTCAGAAGATGGTGTCCCCCCCTGGGGGCACACACAGACATGATCCTGTCACTCAAGGTCAGGTCCAGGGTGTGTTCCATAGGGGGCTCCACAGAAACATGTTGGATGTGCTACAACACCTTGAGGCCCCCAGTATACAATCACAGGGTCCACATGCTCCTCCTGCTCAGCCTCCAGGCCAGGCACCTTCAGGGCCATGAAACTGCTGTTGTGACTAGCAATGGGTGGGGGCTGTGTTCCCATTGTTGCCATATGAGGGCTCATGGGGCTTCCACATTGCAGACCACACACACTATCCAGTGTGTTAACCCACCACATGTGTCATATACCACTCCTGTAGGCTGTCCTCTACATCTACCAACCAGAACCACCTCCACAAATACACCCGCTATCCTTCCACTTATTCCCATTACCTACTTCACAGACAAGGGCAATGTGGTCCCAACAAGGGGTTCACATGTGACATAACTGTGCATGTTGCACACACTTACAGCTGTATATATCTGTGTGTACTGCTATGTGTGATGTTCCCCTCACACATAGCATGCAGCACTGTGGTGGTAATATAGGGGACATGTATTTACATACATGTGTGTGTGTGTGTGTGTGTGTGTGTGTGTGTGTGTGTGTGTGTGTGTGTGTGTGTGTGTGTGTGTGTTTGTATATTTGTAGACATACACACACACACATATATGTGTGTGTGTGTGTGTGTGTGTGTGTGTGTGTGTGTGTGTGTGTGTGTAGATATATTTTATGTTGTATATATGTGTTTATATGGGTACGTATCACTTCACCTAAAACTCACTCCTGGTGTTAGCATATATAGTTGGGGGGGTGTGGTGGGTGTATCCTCCCACATTAGGGGGTGCGGAGGGCATAACCCCCCCACCTAGTTGGCTTTTATCAACTAATGTAAAACAAAACCAGACAACATAAAACCAAAATAAGTGAGGGGCTATGCCCTCCACACCCCCCAATGTGGGGGGCTTCACCCCCAACTATATATACTAACACCAGGATCGCACTACAGTGGGGGAAAGGACATATACTTTTGACTTGCCTTATTGAACTACTTGTCAGTGAAATAAGTTTTAGGTGAAATGAGTTTTAGGTGAAGTGAGTTTTAGGTGATTTAGTCTCAGTGAAATGGGTTTAGGTGAAATGAGTTTTAAGTGAAGTGATACGTACCCATGTTTATATAGATATATATATATATATATATATATATATATATATATATATATATATATATATATATATATATATATATATATATATATATATATATATATATATATATATATATATATATATATATATACACTTACGGGTGCCTGTATATCTGTACATATATATATATATATATATATATATATATATATATATATATATATATATATATATATATATATATATATGCATATACATATATATATATATATATATATATATATATATATATATATATATATATATGGGGTACATTAAGACATCAGGTCCACAATCTCTAACTCTTGTTCCTGCACAGCTGCACTGTTCTGCCTTGCTACAGCACAGACAGGTGCCACATGTGGACACAGCCTAACTTTAGGGGGGTATATAAATATATATATATATATATATATATATATATATATATATATATATATATATATATATATAGGGCCTGATTGTAGGTAAGCCTACAACACACCTATGGCATTTCAGCATGCTACAGTACATGTTAACCTGAGTATCCTGCAAGTGGTAGGCTCTGGAGCCCACTTGTGTCATTACTTCCACCACCAGCTATTGGCCACAGTAATATACATCCTTTCCATTACACAACACACACTATATGTGTGCTTACATCTTGTCAGTCAGTGCTGCTCTGCACAGTTGATGGGTATGGCCCACTACCCATAGAGACAGACTTTGTTGTCCATAGCAGTTGTTCAGCTGAACATCATTACAACAACAATGCCTGATGGCACATATATATCATTCCACAACATCTATCCCAGTATTGTGGACCAAGTACTACAGTCAATTACATGCATATATACTTCACATACCTGTTGTGGGAATGAGGTCTGTTTTGGGTGGTTTCCTTGTAGGAGTTTTTTTTCTCCTTGGCTTTGACCTTAGCGTGCTTTCTTTGTTTCTGCTTTGGTTTCAGTTTTGGTTTTTGTTTCTTCTTCTTCCTCTCTCTCTCTCTCTCTCTCTCTCTCTCTCTCTCCAGTAAATGGATTGAGTTGCTTGAAATAGATTGCAGCATGGCTTTTGTAGGTGTTGCACATGATCAGGTGATGGCCTCTGCACCACTCAGTGTCATCCACTTGCTACCTGCATGCTGTATAGTACTTCCAATTACCACTGTCATGGTAACCCACTACTATAAATCCCTACATCATGTGGGTATGGTCCCTTTACCCTTCCTGTATGGTGGACATCCTTCCTGTGTGTGGGCAACAGTGTTACAGACAGCAGGTAGCAATACCTCTTACAAGAGAACTTGCACACTCAGGCCAGCTACATATTTGTATGAGGTTCCAGAACTACAGAAAGAGTGTGAGTAGTGTTGTTGTATGCATTGTATAGCACCAATGTTACAGGGTTTGTGTGTACATACTAGTTTAACATGGAATGCAGTCTGCCTGCATAGCTCTCAACTCTGGGTCTATCCACTTGATGGTCAGAGGTGTATCTGTTATATTTTGTCTGTCCACCACATAGGTCTTGTGACAGATATATCACTGGCAGTATGTGTGTTGAGTGCTTTCTGTACATGGCTACATCCATTTTTGTTTCTGACTTCATATTCCTGACTAAGGGCATGTTGCAGGCTATCCTGTAACATCAGCAACTTGCTTAGTGTATGACAACACTATTTCACATATGGGCCTGTGTTCCAGCCTCTGTCCTCCACCTACATACCAGGCTTTGTCCATATGACATGCTATCAGTGGTTATTATGTAGTGGGCTGTGAGTATGTCAAGCTGCCATTCCTGCCATCATTCCACTGCTGTTGTGGCCCCCACACATATTGTGGGGTTGGGTCCATATATGTGTGAGCTTCATCTGCACAATACATGTCTGCCCTTCTGAAGTCCAGAAGTCAGCATATGTAACAGTGGTATATGCCCCTGTATGTCATTCTGTGGGGGGGGGGGGTTCACAATAAATAATGTAGGTTGTTACAACATGTGAGGGATATCAGGGGTAAGCTGCCTTAAGGTATCTGTATGTACATTACCATACAATTCACCTTGGGAAAATGCAGACCTATTGCTTCCTGCCATACAGACTGTTCTGTTTGTCAGTGTGATTATGATGGTTTCAGTTATGCCTTATTATGTAACAGATACATCCCATTGTGTCAGCTGAAGTCTTCTCCCCCTAGGGATTGCGTATATAGTGTAGTTAGAGGCTGCTGGACTATACATCTGCATTACTTATTGTTGATAGATTGTTATCCTGTGGCCCAGTCTGTCTTTACTGTTGTACTACTTGTAGGCCTTGGCTAGGACAGCAACATATGTTATGCTTTCTGGAATATTGTATTAATTGATCTGTCTGAGATTTGCATTAATCTATTTATATGTATTTCAAAGTCTAAACAGCTATATGACATGGCATATACAACTGCAATAGTACACAAATAAAGCTTTCTCATGTTTGCAAACCTGTGTGTGGTGTTATATCCTTTAACCTCTCTGTGGGTATGTGTTTCAGGCAACAATTGTCTTTTGTATTGGTGACTCATACAGTGTCCATTTGATAAGGTGGCAACACTAGGAATTCTGTATGGTGTGCACCCTATAAATATGTATCTTCATATACACATCTCTCTGTGTGTATGTGTACTTACATATATATCTATATATATATATATATATATATATATATATATATATATATATATATATATATATACATATGTGTGTGTGTGTGTGTGTGTGTGTGTGTGTGTGTGTGTATATGTATCTTAGGAAAGTTTATTGCTTCCACATTGTACATTCCCTATGGTAGCCAGACTGTACTGCATGATATGTTATTGATACCAGCCTGACATCATACAGGTGGGATGGATTACTGTTAACATGTTGTGCCCATGTTGTGTCGGGTCCTGGTTATGGGACTTGCAACAGTTGGTATTGTATTGAAGGGCAGACCTGTTTGGCTGTGGGAGGGTAATATTAATACGCACACATGCACATACACACACACACACACACACACACACACACACACACACACACACACACACACACACGCACACACACACACACACGCACACACGTGCTATTGTAACCTGATAGTAACTTATTTGCTGACTGTAATGGAACTTTGTTACATTTTATTCACCGAGGAGCTTTTCTCCCCGGGTCTCTGCTGAAAATGAGCGAAAAGCTCAGTTAGACTAACACAGTTAACATATGTAAAATAAATAAATACATAAATAAATATATACACTTACATGTTTAAATACATTTCCTGTACAGTTGAATGACTGTGCTGGATGATATGTTTGTGAAAACATCAGGGTTAAGCATGTCTGACATGGCTGAGTGGTAAATCACTTTGGCTATGGTATGCAAGGTCTGGGGTTCAAGCCTTGCAGAGGCAGTTTATTTTGTTGCTGTGCAAAACAAGGGCCATTGGATACAGAGTTATTAAGGCACATTTAAGCAGTTGTAAGTGGGTTTGCGCAGAGGTAAGCACTGCTAACATCTGGTTACAGTTTCTTACACTGATTTAGCTTCTCAATTGCTTAATCTGTGTAGGCATTGCTTACCCCCGCGCAAACAAGCTTAAACCCTCTTTCTGCTGCTTAAAAGTGCTTACTCCCACTTAACCCCATGCTAATTTCTTTAAAAGAAATGAAAAGGGTTGATAGGAAAGTGTTGAAAAGGGGCACAAAGAGGAAAAGACAGTAGGGAAAATAGCTATGGGATGTGCAGGAAGGGTGTAGGGAAGGTCTGTAGCTGATCATTTCTTCTACAGCAACAGCTGTGCATATACACTGAATTTGGAGATAGATTTGGACACTTGAACCCCTGAGAGAGGGGTGAGGAGAACAATGATATGTTGTTATGCCAATTAGACCAGATTACATGTGTCCACTGGACTTGTGTGCCAAATGGACAGCTATGCATGGGACGAGATTTTTTTTGGGAACAGATTGCCCTTTTTTTCAGGTGAGAGTAGGATGTTGGGGAGGGATAGTAAGTGTATTTGGGTAGGTAGGTTGGATAGGTTAACAGACAAGACAAACAAGACACATACAGGTGCGGTATATGACACATCTGGGGGGTGAACACCTTGATGGAAAGGGGGGTTTGGAAATTGGAAGTCCATAAGCCCCCTAGTGGAAACAGTGGGACTGAGGTCCCCATCCATGGGCAGTCACCAGTGCACCTTCACAGCCCTGAAGTTGGCTGTGCTGGAGGCTGAGAAGGAGGGCCAGGCTGACACTCTAGTTGTGACACATGGCCCTCAAGCTGGCATAGCAGATCTCCGACCTCCCTGCAGAGCTCGCTGTGCACCACAACCCGGACCTGGTGATGGGTGACAGGTTCCTGTCCACGCCCGCTCCCAGGGGGGGTGAGCCCCATCCCCAGAGGCAGTTCCACCCAAAGGTGGTGCAGGACCAATGGAAGAGGAGGTCCCAGGTTGGGCCCCAGACATGTTGGTGCGCGGAGCCACAGCCAGCTGAGGTGGGACAGGTGGTCCACCAGGACCGACCTTCCCAAACTGCTGTGGTGTTTAAATTTTGTCAACATATGTGGGTTAGTAATAGTCAACACATTCCAGGATTAGGTATAACAGCATGCATAGATATTCCCATTAACCCAAACACCAGATATTGGACAGTTGCATAGCAAACAGAACATATGCATATATGGAACCACAGTGGCCATTACAACAGCATGCAGGTACATTGATGGCAGCATGCCACCAATGTGGGAGTATTTCAACATGGCACATGCATAGCAACAAATTTAAATAATTATCAAACAATAGGACATATGTTCCAACAGTAGAGTTTATTCAAGACATACCGATTGAGTTATGTTTGTTTGTGTCTTTCGGCTTTTCCCGGTTAGGGGTCGCCACAGCGGAACTCCGGTCCGCTAATGATTCGTAGTGGATTTTTAAATACTGGGTTACCAGCCCTGACCCACAACCTTCAACAAAGGCATTCCCCCATTCACGTATGCCTCCACACAGAATACGCTCTAGCTGAGAATCGAACAGGACAACGTCTTGCTATGAGGCGACAATGCTATTGTTGCAGATATAGTGGGGGGGTGAGAAAGATGTCAGTTAACAACTAGTATATTCCTGTAGTTCGCATTACTTTCCTAGTCAGTGCTGTGATCTGTACCTTACAGGTATTAGTACACTACCCTATTTCCTTAGTTTGGACAGTGGTATGGCTGTTGACAACTATATACATGAACTGAGTTTTACCTGCAGTATACACTTCTTACCTGGTATACCTGTGGAGGTATTGTTTGTTAACACTACCTAACTGTTTGTACACATACTCCCAGATTCCATGTTGATGTTATGCACATACCTGTCCATCTCTTTTTACACACACTCTGGGCATGTCTTCACCACATGCAGGTGAACCACAACATATTTCGACTATTGCCCTCTTAAACCTTTAGTGACTTGTACAATGACAGGTTTGTTTTATTTGACATTTTCCAAATATGGAAACTTGATCAGTCCAAATCAGTCCAACCAAGGAACTTCTCAAATATACCATTTATTAGACACACAATTCACAATTGAAGACAAGTTATCCTAGGTTTTGTCTTGAACTTATACAGACTTCATCAGAACTAACACATCATGCTGAAACCACTTCCCTTTATAACACTCCCAGGTTAATTGATTAATTACACTCCCACAAAGTTAAAGACACATACCCATCAGACCATACATATACCTAAAAGCATATGTAAGCTAAAACCATAATAAAAACATACTATAATGTTACATAAAAATAAACATATAAAAATATGTAAGATAAAATCAGTTCAAAATGAATAATAAAATAATTTGATTTGTTAATCCAACAATATAAGTTTATAAAATGTCTATTATATAGGAAAAACCTGTCGTACACTTAGAGAAAGGATAGGGGAGCATTTGCTGGACATTAAACATATGAAAAATACTAATGCACTGGCAAGACATATTAAGATAAATTTAGGTCACGAAATCCAATTTTGTATTATTCAATAAGTTATTAAGGACAATCAAGGGCATATATTGGATGTACATTTAGATATTAGTGAAACTAAGTGGCAAATAAGGTTAAATGCCACTAGTTATCCTGGAATTAATGACCATATTAGTTTAGCCCCATTACTAAAGTTAAGATATATACTGGGCTAAAATTTCTGCCATAAAATTAGTTTTTATCTAGACATTTTATAAACTTATATTGTTGGATTAACAAATCAAATTATTTTATTATTCATTTTGTACTGATTTTATCTTATATATTTTTATATGTTTATTTTTATGTAACATTATAGTATGTTTTTATTATGGTTTTAGCTTACATATGCTTTTAGGTATATGTATGGTCTAATGGATATGTGTCTTTAACTTTGTGGGAGTGTAATTAATCAATTAACCTGGGAGTGTTATAAAGGGAAGTGGTTTCAGCATGATGTGTTAGTTCTGATGAAGTCTGTATAAGTTCAAGACAAAACCTAGGTCAACTTGTCTACAATTGTGAATTGTGTGTCTAATAAATGGTATATTTGAGAAGTTCCTTGGTTGGACTGATTTGGACTGATCGAGTTTCCGTGTAAGAATATTGGTTCTTCAGTTTATCTGGATTTTCCAAATATGTATAGGTCTGACATATAGGACATGAAATGCTGCCTACATTTATTTTATTTATTTATTTTACATTTGTTTACTGGGAAAGTCCGACTGGACACAGGTCCATTTTCAGTGGAGGACCTGGGAGAAAAGCTCCACAATACAAAACAGTACATGAGAAAAGAGAAAAAAAAAAGAGCATACTTATAGCAAACATACACAATATGTTAGAGATTAACAATTCTTATAGTAGACAATCATTGTGGTACATAATAACTTTAAACAGCATTTGTATTATTTTTACAGATATAAGTTTTGTCAAGTAAATATCAACGGGTTCACAAGCTTTCAAGGGAACTGTTTATACTTAGCTATACACAGAAACATTCTCTTAGTTTGGGTTAGCCTGGTGAGTGACATGAACATAGCCAGTCACTTAAATAATGGGTTTTCAGGAGTTTTTTTGAAATGAATAAAGGATGTGGTAGAAGTTATTTGGCTTGGTAGTGTGTTCCAGGTTTTAGCAATGATGCTGGCAAAGAGGGATTTACCGGCATCATTTCTATGTTGGATGACAGTTATGAGGTTCTGGTTACTAGATCTTAAGGATCTAGAGGGAATGTGGGGCTGAATTAGATGCTGAAGTGCTGGGGTTTTCTCAGGAAGGTAGTACAGTTTGTGTCCTATAGAGAGTTGATTGAGTAGAAGTATATGAGGCAACTCAAGCCAGTTAAGCTGCTTAAGGGATATACAGTGCTGAGACCTATATGAGGCTTCAGTAGCTAACTTAGCAATCTTGTTGTAGCAAGATTCCATTTTATTTAGATTGGTTTGGTGGAGATTAGTCAAGATGGGAGAGGCATAGAGGAGGGTGGATAGAAGATGAGTCCTTGCGATGGTTGTTTTGGTGTGTTTAGTCATAAACTGTTTGTTCCTGTAGAGGAGTCCAAGTATTTTATTAACTCTCTTGATGGTTTGTGCTATGTAGATGTCGAGCCTCAGTTTATTGTCTAGTTCTACACCTAACAGTTTAGTGTGTGTGGTTGGACTAATTTGAATGTTTTCTTTAGAGTAGATGGCGAAATAACTATTTAGGGGAGGAGATCTGCCTGAGATGAAAATAATTCGTTTTTTTTTTTTTTGGGGGGGGGGGGGTTAAGAAGAAGTTTGATGTTAGTGAACCAAGTTTGGGCTAGGGTGAAGTTATTTTGAGTTAGGGTTTGTAGTTCCCTTAGGGTGGGGGCAACACATATAAGGTTGGTGTCATATGCTTATTGTACTGCTGAGGCAGTGGGTGAGGATGAAGAGATCTTGTTTGCAAATAAAGAGAACAGCAAAGGGCCAAGCATTTATCCTTGAGGGACTCCTATGGTAACTGGTAACAGGGGGGACAGTTGTCCCTGCCATAGGACTGTTTGCTTATGGCCAGATAAGTAGCTGTTGAACCATGATATAGAGGTGGAACTTATATTTAGAGTAGATAGAGTTTCAAGAAGCATACTGTGATTTACCATGTCAAAGGCTTTTGATAAGTCTAAGAATATGGAAGAAACAAATAGACCCTTGTTTTTATGATGGTTAACTATATTGGTGAATGATAGTAATGCTCTGGTGGTGCTATGGGAAGGTCTAAAGCCATGCTGGGATATGGAGAGTAGGTTGTTATTTTGGAGGTACTGCAGTAGCACACTGATATGGCAGGGGGACAGGGTAACATCCGGCAGATATGTGCCAAATAACTGGACATTCTGGACATTTCTGTACACTTGTGGGGTATGATTCTGTATACAGCTTACTACCACTCCCAGGATTCTAACCATGGCTGTGTCTGCTAAAAATAAAACACTGTCCATCACAGCTGAGTGTGCTATGTAGATATTTCTGTGCATCTTTTGTCTGATTTCTGTCTATAATTCTCCTGTGGTTTTACATTCTGACCTTGTAATTACAACACTCTTATACAGGATTTCCTATGCAGTTGTATTATGTAGTACGGTGTCGGTGACAGCGATGAGTAATACCTTATTATTCTGAGCAACTGCAACACTGACAATGCCAGTACAGGGTATCAATCTTTTATTTATAGGCACAGAGTTCGTATCTGACAGACCTGTGGGAGCAATGTTTGTTAGCACTACCTAAATGTTGCCACACAAATTACCAGTTTCCACATTACTATTATTCACATACTTCTCACTATGGTACTGCACACACTCTGGTCACAGCTTGACAACAATGGGGTGGAGATGGGACATACTTGGCTAATTACTCTCTTAACATTTTGGGAAGTTGCTAGAGTGACAAGTTCGTTCTTATAGATGTCTGACAATCAGTTGTATATTTTGTTTTCTGCCTAAACGTCCGGGATCATCCCACTGATTTGCCAGGGGTACCGGGTGACAGGCAGTAGATATGGGCCGATTTGCTGGACATTCTGGACATATCTGTACAGTTGTGGGGTATGATTCTGCATACAGCCTACTACCACTCCCAGGATTCGAACCATGGCTGTATGTGCTAAAAATACAACAATTCACGTTGCAGTTGAGTGCGCTATTTGGATTTTGTTGTTTGTCATTTCACTGATTCCTGTCTAAGTCTCTCTCAGTTGTATTATATGACCACTTGGGATTACACAGTAATATACAGACATTCCTACACATTTTATTAATGTAGTACAGTGTAGTTAACAGTGCTTAATACAACAGTACTATTAAGTGATTGCATCTCTACATTACCATATGATACCAGAGTAAACACATGCAGTCCAGCAGTTAGACCTTTATTGTCAGGCTATTATGCTTTTATTTACATACAACCTATATAAGACTCTTCCTGCCCTATTGTCTGGTGCATGCAGTACATGCCTTAAACAATACAGGTTTTATACAGGCAATTACCTAAGTACTACTTTAGATGTATTTCCTATGACAGTACATGCAAGAGTATTACTAACCTGCCTCACATTGCAACCACTGCAGTCTACAGCCATGGGCTTCCTGGTTCGCAGCCCACTCACCCTGCCACTGTGAAAGACATAAGAGGAATATTTAGCCATACTTATCCATAATATGCATGAACTGGCAATTATTAAACAGGTAGTGGACTGATACACATGGCTGGGATATCCCCTGTCCTCCTAGCCTCTTGGATCCACTGATCCAAGAGATCCCCCTTTCTTTGCTTTAGGTCAGCATAGTGATGCTTGACCTGCTCACCAGTTTGGGGTATGCCAGCGGTACTGGTGAGGTCACGGGTGAAACATTACCAGGCTTCTGCTTTGTGTTGGGAACCTGGTAGTGGCCCTGCAGCAGTCTTTGGTCATGGTCTTTCACAAGGAGTCCTGCCATGACTCTGGAATCCTGGATGCCCCAGCTCTGTGCCCGGAAGTGCGCACCCTCTCCCATTCCAGACACAGTGTCTACAAGTGGAAGCTACAACCAGTTATGAGATGTATTTATGCCTTTTGGGTTTAAATAGGGCCATTTTTACACACTTTGCTGTTTTTGGATGGTTTTGAAAATGCTAAGCTATGGGCAAACATGCTTACCTAAGGTTGGCATTGCTTAAAGGGGTATACCAATGGGCAGACTGAGTTAGCTGGCCTACACATTGCTTATACATACTACACTGTGCTATGCAATGCTTAGCATTGCTTAATATTTAATTTGCATTATATTTGCATTTTGGCATTGATTTATTATTCATTACATGTTAAAGATGTGTTTGGTATCCATGATTCATGTGTACGTGCACTGTATGTGGTCCTTGTGTTTATTAGGGGATTTTAACACTTTATTACAATGACACCTCACATCTGGGCTTAAAGCAGTACTCCAGTTCACATATTTATGTTATGTAGTAGGTTATACGATACAAAACTGCATAGAGATTCCTTTCACATGTTCAGTTTGCATTTCCTATAGTGAGGATCTGTTTGGTGATACCTCAATCATATGTACTGCTGTGATGGCTTAGTGGTTAACTACTGTGACTATAGTGTACAAATTCCTGGGTTCAAGATCTGCAAAGGCTTTTTTTGTATTGTTTCTGGCCAGAACAGCAACTGATGCATACAGAGTGATTAAGGCACTTTTAAGCAATTGTAAGTGGGTTTGTGCAAAGGTAAGCAATGCTAATCTCTGGTTAAATATGTTTACAGAGCATTAGCTTCAATATTGCTTAACCTTTGTGTGCATTGCTTATCCCCATGAAAATGGGCTAAAACCCACTTACTACTGCTTAAATATGCTTACTCATGCTTACTATTGCTTACTCCCACTTACCACCACTCTAACTTAGACAGTAATGTCAAATGGTTCTTGGGAAGGTGGTGGGATTGGGAACTGTATGGCTTTATCATTCATTACACATTTTACATTCCATTTGTATCTCTGATTCCTGTATACATATACTGTATGGGGCACTTGTGATTATCTGTGGAATTTACAACATTATGACAATGACACCTCACAATTACATTTAATGCAGTACTCCAGTTCATAAATATATGTTATTTAGTAGGTTATGCAACAAAAAATTGGTCATAAAGTGATTTGACATGGAAAAATGGAATGGACTGGAGTGGGACTTGAACCAGGAATGACTGCTCGTAAGGCAAATGCTCTGCCCACTACACTATTGCTGTACTGCTTCATTTGCATATATCTTACTTTTTGTCCCCTTGTGCCGTTTAAGCTGCATTAACCGTAGCTAAGCGATGGGCAAACCCACGCACCTACAGTTCAATTTAATCTGTTGTATAAAAAAAACACTTCTTTATATTTAATGTTTTAACTATTGCTCTTTACAATTGGTGGGATGTTGCTGGGGGTATGCAAACTCCTATGAGCAGTTTCACTCATTTTTATTCCTACACTGCTGTACTGCATTGCAAGGGCTTGCATATTCTGCGAGCTCTGCTCACAGACATGCCCCCTGTACTCGTACATGCTCAGTGTCAGTTTAGGAGCTCAGGCAGCACGCCTTCATTGATATGCATGGCGCGCTGACGTCCTGCTCCTAAATGGCCACTTCCATGCAGGACTAAGCTAGTCCTACAGGAAAGGATAGTGAATCCAGGGGACTGTTTTCTAGTAACAATTAAAGAGTTTATTTTGCTTTGTACTGATTTTGATACATCAGTTATTTTGATGCTATCCGCATTCAGTATGAAGAAAAATGTATTATCATTTAATTACTAATTTGCACCTATCTATTGTATTATTTTAATAAAATGGCAATTTCTTTGATTTCTTTGTGGTTTTAGTACACTACTCTGCATCAATGGTGCATGACTGCTTCCATGAATTGTATGTGGCTGTCATGGTTTTACCTCATACCTGTTCAAAGCACTTTTTTGAATCCCAGATAAAATCCTCTTATGTGAAGATTTATGAGATAGCCTGGTATTGATGAAGAGAATGGAGAATTGGCCAAAAGCTGTAGTGGCTGTCATTTTTTCCAAATACAGCATCACAAGCAACTCTGCACATTTGGGGATAGCCCACCCTACTATTACAATGTATTTGTACTGACTTTTTAGCCCAGTTATGGACTCATTGTTTATAATTGCAGTGAACGCCACTCAAAGTCACCTTTAGTAATCTGTTTGGATAAAACTCCATCTGAAAAAATATTGTTGAACCTTCCCTCATGGTATAGAATAGTAAAGCCCTGAATGTGGCCTAGATAATCCATATTTGATTATCTGTACAGGCACCAAAAAATATGGGGCATGGTGAATTGCTGGTTTGCACATCCATTGTTATGGGAGATGGCTCTAGCTCAATATTTGGGTGACTCCTATAGGGAGCACTAGGTATTACACCCATGGAAAGGGAGTCTGCTGAAGACATTCTGCTAAGTGGTGCAATGCATAATGCAATTTGATGAGTAGCGTATTCATATGGAGGCAGTGACAACACACATACTGGCACAAGGTAGAAAATAATTATGGAGCTTGGGGGAGCTGCTGCTGGAGTTAGGAATTCTGGGGATGAGTGATAACAACTGGGTGCTGTAGTCTGCTCCACTCCCTACAGCATAACCTTCATCTCTGTCTGGGAAATGAATGTGTTGATGACACCCTCAAGCAGGAAATGCATGACCCAAAGGGCTCATCAATTAGCTGGTAGGTGCCAGGGCATCACCTCAGGACAAGAATGAATGGGTCCATGAGGTGAAAGAAAGGGAATCATTTAGCAAGATACAGTGAACACGAGGGAGGAAAAAGAAAATACATTCTCAATGTTAAGGACAATCCCCGGGATTCATGAAGCTTGTGCCAGGTGCAGGCGTAGCATAGGTGGTATAACGCCAAATATGGCCACCGAGCGATTCAGGTACGATCCAATTCCATGTGCACTACCAGCGTACGCCAGATCTGCGCAGCTCTCGGTTCATGTATGCTAATCACCCCATGCGCAGTAGTGCAGCATGCAAATGAAGGTACATAGAAATTCATGAAGTGGTGCAGGCGTAGCGTAAGCATACAGAAATGTAAACCAAAAAAAAATGGTTTACATTTTTCCAAACAGAACATCAGAGCCATGAAAGCAGACCAAACTTACGTATTACAAAGTTAACATATGCCAATGGCTAAATATACAGCCAATGGCATAAAAAAACATGCACAACACATAAAAAATAACATTTAATGCCATGGTCACACTAACGCAAAGTACAACCGCAGGGCATGTGTGCGCAAATGGGAACACAAGGAAAATATATACAGATGTCATAAAATTGCAATGTAACACAAATCATGATTTCACCATAATAGTCAATGGTATGCATGCTACACCACAACCAAACTGGAAGGGTTGCTAAGGGTCTGTGACAGTGTTCGGCACGGTAACTATGAATTAGTAGTCAATGCCATGCAAATGAGGCAAGTAATACTGAATCACAAATGTCCCGGCAGCCTAAGGATGTACCATACGGTGCAGTGGTACAATACCGAGGAGTGGTCTGGAGGTATACATGACATCAGCAGTGGGGTGTGCCACCGTAGCTGTAAGCACATTGGAGCATTGCTAAGCAAAGCCACAGGATAGGGGTGTGGATGTAGCCATTGCTTTGCTTAGCTGAGAACACACATGGTGCCCAAAAGCGCATGTGTACGTGGATGACAACATGCTCGAAACCCGGTAAACAGCCGCACGCGGCGCACACCACAGCTCAAACAGGAAGATTATGGAAAGACAATAAGGAAATGCCACAGTAGGGTAATTGGAGTTCAACTGAGTAATTAACACCTATTAACTTACAGTGGATCATTTATGGTAGCTAACAAGGCTACTAGTAGCAACCTGCAGAACAGGATAGGGGAGGTGTCGGATTGCAAAGAAAAGAGAACTGTCACCGCAGAGCAAAGCAAACCTGCAGTAGATCAGCTATAAAACACATTTCGCAACACAATCCTTGTTTGGGAAAGTACAAAACAAGAAAGCAGGCTGCTGGATGCATGCCCGACAATGGGAGGCGAATCGTTAAGAAAAGTGAAGGCAAGGGCAAGAGGTGATCCATGGCAGCTAAATGTAATTCAACACCAAAGGCACCACAATAGCAGTACCCATGGTAAAACACATAAGTAAGATACCCTGCAGCTCTGATTGTACATACACACCCTATGACATCATCAGTGTTCAAAGCACAATAGTATAAAGTGTGAAGGCACCTCACACACATTTGTGTATTCCCAAACACTGCACCATGGTGTAAACAGATGGGGAACTTTTACAATGTACTTGTTGGGAGCTGCCATAGCTGTGATTCATCACCATGTGTTGGAGACTGAAGGTGGTGTGGAGGATAATGTGGACAACCACCTCAGGCCCCGGAGTAGGAGAAGAGTGTTCAGACCAAGGGTAACCTACAAGGGGCTACATGATCTGGAGATAGTACAGCATTACAGGGTGGACAGGGACATCATACAGCAAATTGTTGAGCTGTGACAGCCATGCCTCAGATCCAGAAACAACAGAGGGGAACCCATCCCAGTGGACACGAAGGTGTGTGTAAGCTTGAGAATACTAACCACAGGTACCTTTCAAAGGCCAACTGGAGATATCATGGGGATCTCACAGGCATCAGCATCCAGGGTACTCCACCAGTTCCTGGATGCCATGTTACCACATGCCAATGAGCATATATACTTTCCCCAAACTCAGGAGGAGTTGGCCAGCAATATGCATCTCTTCCACCATGTGGCAGACTACCCAGAGGTACTGGGTGCAATAGACTGCACGCACATACATATCAAGTCATCACCCGGTGAGCATGGTAGGCGCTACATAAATCACAAGGGATACCACTACATCAACTGCCAGGTCATGTGTAATGCCCAGGGCATTATCACGGATGTGTGTGCTGGAAGCCCTGGAAGCTACCATGACTTCCACATCTGGCATGCCTCACAGCTGTATCAGCTATTTGTCAGGGGGACATCCCATATGGCCACCTTGTGGGGGATGCTGGCTATGCACTGGAGCCATGGATGATGATTCCCATCAGAAATGCACACAGACCCATGCAAGAACGCCATAATGAGGCACACGCACAAACCAGAATCATCATAGAGTGTGTGTTTGGGATGCTGAAATCACGGTTTCATTGCTTGGACATATCTGGTGGAGCCTTGCAGTACTCTCCAGGCACATGTGCCCACATCTTCATAGTATGTGCCATGCTACATAATATGATCCTGCGGAAACAGCTGCAGCAGGGACATAATGGTGAAGGCCCTCACAGCCCACCGCAATTGCCAAGGGCATCACAGGCACAGAGGGATTCAGACCACGAACACCCTGTGCCAACCCCAGTAGGCAGACGGAGGCATGCCCAATATGCCAATGCCTTGCAAAGAGGGAACATATAGCACATACACTGACAGTGTAGGCCTCTATGGACTGACACACTTCTCCACCTGCACACACAGTAAAATGGATGGCACACACACACACACACGATCACCTTTAAATTGTTATGTATAGGTGGTCTACTGTGTGAATCCTATATAGGCAGTCCTCAGCTACTGCACACGCAACAGCTATTGGTACAAGGTAAGTCAGCATCTGAGCAGTAATTGAAGCTAACAGCATGTGTTGATATTGTATGTATAGGTTCCTAGGTACATCGGTAGGTACATGCCTGATTGTCAGAGGCCATTCATCAGCCTAGGCAAAATGTGTCTGCTGTCACCACCCCATCGATTAACTAACTGTCCCTCTGTGGAGCAGAGCCAATTGCGGGATCCCTGGGGTGTAACCACTGTTCCCCACCCACTCTGCAAGGATTCCTTGGTGTGTTAATGAGGGGCTGCATATAATGTAATCAGGGATGTAGTTTCAAAGCATGGGGAGTACTCATGACAGGTATCTGTCACCCCAGCATTCTCCAGTTATGGTTGTGGCAAGGTGTAGCACATTACAGTGTGTGGCTCACTGTGACATGGATTCCCATAGCTGGAGCACATCCATTAAACATCACTTGGACATACCATTAATAGGTATCATCCATATGTAAACTAACTGAGTTACACATTTGTTTGCAGTATGGAGGAACAGCCATAGTACAGACCACATACAAAACACCATAACACTTGTACATATCCCAGATGCCCCAGTGGTAAATGCACTGACTGTGTCGTGCATGTTCCTGGTTCTACGACCTACAAGGGTTGTTATGTAATTTCAAAGGCACGAATAATGGATGTTGGATGCAGGTCATTAGAGCACATTTAAGCACATGTTAGCAGGTTTATGTGCCAGCCAGTGATGGTAAGCATCGTTTAAACATGACTACATGAATACGCACAAAACAGGTCTAAGCTTTGCTGAATATCATGCAGATCACGGTCAAAGAAGGCCAGAACAGCTGAAATCTGCGTTATTCACCCTTGTACTATTAGTGCCTGCTCTGAGAGGTAAAACAACCACTGCCAGGAGTAGAATACGCAACCATGTACACAATCACTTACCACTAAGCTACCTGAGATGTACCAATGGCAGGTGTGTATTGTGACAGGTTAAAACACAAAAGGGAGCAGTTCAGGAAATAGTATACACCGCCATGTACCCCAAAAAAGGTGTGTTCACTCTCCCTCTTTCTCTCTCTCTCTATATATATATATATATATATATGTGTGTGTGTGTATATGTGTGTGTAATATAGAGATAGAAAGGGTGATAGAGAGATATATGTCGATATATACGGATATACATATATCTGCAAATATATAGATAGGTTAACAACACGTACACAACCATGGAGGTACAAATAAATAGGATACTACCAACTACCGAATGCTTTACATACCGACACTCGTAATCACAAGGCTTAAAGACCGAAAGACCACAGTACCGGAACACTAGAACCGCGAGTACTATTATCATGATGTTAAGGAACATTTAGTTATTGCTGCTGGTGCTGCGGTCCAGGTAGGTACTGTGTTTAAGTGTGTTTCTGATTGTTGTAGTGTGTGTAAGTGTGTGTTCTGAGTGCGGTGTGTGTTTCCATGGGACTGTAATGTGTGTGTCTGTGTGTGTGTGTTTGCTTCGTATGTCTGTTCGTGCTAACTCGGAGGTAGATTATTACAGTAGGTGTGGTCATAGCCAGCCTTAGGCATAAGGTTACCACCTGTCCCACTTTGAGAGGGACAGTCCATCTTTGGGCAGTTGTGTCCTGACAAAAAATATTAAAAAGGGCAAATGTCCTGAGATTGTAGGACATAATTATGTCCCATATTTTACGTAATAGTTGCATAAAATAGCTATTTCTGTATCTAAAATACCTAAATGTTGCAAGAAACATAATAAACAACTAAACTGCTACAAGAATAAGCTTTTATTTAGGAAAAAAAATTAAGTTCTATCCTTTGTACTGACCGTGGGTATGTGTCGGCCTGTAAAATCTGATGTGCATCCCAAAAATGTCCCACTTTGGCCATTTGAAAAGGTGGCAACTCTACTTAGGCATAGGCAAACTAAGCAGCCACCTAGGGTGCCGCTTTAGTGGGGGCACTTTACCAGTATTTATTTGGTGTAGGTAGACCAGGATGGGGGCACTGGGGGGTGTGGTGGGGTGAGCCGTTGTGCCCTTTGCCTAGGGCACCAGTAGACCTAAGGCTGCTCCTGGGTGTGGTGTGGGGGGCGAAGCCACCCACATGGGGTGTGTATGGGGCATGGCCACCTGGCCATATGTAGTGTCGGATGGTTTGTTTGGATGTGATGGGTAGCAGTGTGTCTGTGTGTGCATGTGTGTGTTCTGTGTTTGTGTTAGTTCCGGGAGTTTGACTGTTGCGAGTTCGAGTGTTCGGTATTGTGGGGTTTGGGAGTCTGTGAACGGTAATGTGGTTGTTGGACGTGTGTGCATTCCTGAATCCATGGGTATGCCGTATACAGCAGTTGAAGTCTTCAAATATGTGCACAACATGGACCATAGCAATCACAAATTCCGCCATGACCGAACGTTATGAACAAAGGATATGGAGACTATATTATAGCAACAACCCGCGCCTGGGTGTGGGTAATGCTGGATTTACCCACTGTTGTCTTTGTTTGGCCACTTGGGCTTTGTCCTCATAAACAAACCACACCAACCACGGGTAAATTCACCATTACCCACACCCAGGCATGGGTTATTGCTATATTATACCATGACCCCCCCCAAAACGTGCACGCTGATTGGCCAGCGTGCCCGTTGTAAATCGAGTTATACTAATGGAAAAAGGTCCGGTCGCCGGATTTTTCCATTACTATAACTCATTTTAAACACTGTCTCGCTATGTTAAACCCATTTAACATAGAGACAGTGTTTAAAACAACGGAGAAAGCAAGATCTCTGTTGCTTTTTTAGTGTTACGCCATGTTAAATGAGTTTAACATAGCGAGACAGTTTAAAATAAGCAACGGACATCTCCGTTTATTTTAAAACTGTCTCGCTATGTTAAACTCATTTAATATAGCGAAACACTAAAAAAGCAACAGAGATCTTGCTTTCTCCGCTGTTTTTGCTCATTAGCTCTGATGTACCGCGCAGGCGCGCAGTACATCAGAACTGCCGCCGGATGCCAGACATCTGCGGAAGGGCAGTAAACAGGCATTATACTATGCCATTATTTAAGAAAAGTAATAGTTTCTTTTCTTAAATAATGTCATGAGTTATAATAACCCACTTCTGGTGGTAATGCTAATTTACACGGTTGGCTTTGTTTGGTCCCTCGGGCGGACCAAACCACGCCGTGGGTAAATTTAGCATTACCCACACCCAGGCGTGGGTTATTGCTATAATACACTATTACAAATATGTGCTATGGACATGAGCTAAACATGGGGTTAACACCTGTCCCACCTTGCGAGGGGCAGTCCCTCTATGTGCGGTAGTGTCCTGACCAAACTGAGTAAAAATATCAATGTCCTACAATCTCAAGATGTTCTGCATGTTCCATAGTGAATATAATGGTTGCATAGTCATCTGTATCTAACATATCTGCATGTAACAAGAAACAGGATAAGCAAGTAAACTGCTACACGAATATAAGCTTTTATATAGGCATATATGTAAAGTTCTATACTTTCTACTGACTATGAGTATGTGTCAGCCTATAAAATCCAATGTGTGTCCTGCAAATGTCCCACTATGGCCATTTGAAAAGGTGGCAAGCCATGCCAAAGAGGTTAAGTCACCAACACAACTCCAATGAGTGCAAATATCTGTGACAGAAATACATGAGACAGCTTTCATGTAGCAACATTTCATTACATACCAATGTATTTCCGGAGGGATTGAAGGATTTACATCACCTGCATGCTATATAGGAACCAATTAACAATGGCTTAATGAATAAGCTTGCAATAACCATAGTATTAGTCTACTAAATGATAGGTCTTCAATTAGGGAAGGAGCCCTCACACACATATGGAATATGTATAAATGCAGTCCCCACAAACCTTTATCTGCTATGTACACCCACCTACATCTCCCCCACACCCGAAACAATTGCAATACAGACTGTAATAACATCACAAACATCCACTCACTCAATGACATCTGCAGAAGCCTTAACATACCTTGTGAGAGACACACTATAATGGCGCTATGTGAAATCATTGCTGTTGTACAGTGGAACAGACGCCAGTGTTACAGGTTTTGTTTGCAATAGTCTCATATCAGATGGCTGAGATAACAGCTACATTCACATGTAGAACTACATCCTCTAGCGGTTACACACGATCCACGGGGGACATGAAGTTAAAATATCTCTGTGTCTCTCCATATAGCAGTTGCAATTCATCACAAACAACACATCCAGGCCGTCTTCCTCGAAGGTAGGGCAAAGGGACAACTCCCAAGTGGAGTATTCAATTATACCCCACTGTTGCCATGTAATTGGCTAATGGAGTAGCTGCACAGCTGATGTGCATGTAATAATCTACTCCCAAACACCAATTGGTGGAAGGATACCACATGTTACTGGTATCTACGTATAAAAGGATGGCTTGCCATACATTCAAATCATATGCACATACGAGAAAACCGTTAAAACAGAAAAGGAATAAGACTGATATTTTCGTAAACTCAGACTACCAAGAAGGTATGTAGAACACTCAGTATGTTAGTGTATGTAGTGCCTGTTCTGTATTAATGAAAGTGTACGCAATGCATATAGTGGGAAAAGGTATTATATAGTGATGTATTGTTGAGCACAGTAACGCTTATAGAAATTGTGTGTACTGCTGTGGGCCACAAGGTAAGCACCTCATACACCACAAGGGATGCTACATAAGGGCATTAAACACAACAATTCCACACCAGCTGCTGTCAGTGGCAGGGTTTGTCCAACAAGTATGTGCCGTAACAGGGGATAGTATATGTGGATATACTGTAACAGTAGGCATATGTATGGGCGTATAACTGAGAATAACATGTCTAAGGTGGTCATGCTGTGCAATTATGATTTGCATTATGGGATATTGTTGCAAAAATGTGAAATGTACAGTATTGTAGGTAGATATGTCTATCATTTTACATAGCATTACTGTTATATTATGCAAACATCAGGTATGTCTATTGGCATGTACAATACACAATAACAGGATACATATGACTTGTAGTCACCAGACAGTGTAACAGCATGATAGCTAATTGAAATGGAAGAGCTACTTAATTATCCATGCACAAAGGACATGTAATAGCTTCATAGGTTCATGGTTAGGTACTTTGCTGTCTGGCCAAGTCCATTCGCAAGTCCAACTACAGTGTTGTCACTTGCAGCACCTCCCTAGGTTAGTGTCCTGTGGCTGTGAACAGCAGAGACATTTGTTTCCTGCACCTGTGTACAGTAGAGCCACTGCAGTGATCCCTGGCATACATGTCTGTCTCCCATCCACCCATCGAGGTATCTCTTGAAGAGTGCATGGTGAGTTTCCGGTTCAGGAATGTATCCCTCCAGCACGTCCTAGTCATCGTTGCGTTTGGGTACATATCCCAGAGCATGTGGCTCGCAGTGGCTTTTGCTTATGTGGAGCATATCCATCAATATTGTTTTGGACATGGGCCTTGTATGTTCAGCAGAGATCAGCTCTGAGTATGCAGTATGCAGTATGCAAATTAGTACAGTTGGGGTTTCTGTAGTTGGGCTGCATACGTCATCCTTCGGAGGTCAGTAATCCTCTTGGCGTGTTAATGTTGTGGTATTTAAAGCCGTTGCTGTTGTCTCATAAGGTACATCCCAAATGGGGTGTTGTACCCTTTAACGTGTTTCATAAATCAGGAGTAGAGAGGTACAATGGCTGAATTTGTTACGGCTACGAACCAATTACAGATTAGGGTGGCCACGTAGAAGGATATCCATGCCACCTTGGCAATATGGTTATCAAAGGAGTGGGTGCTATCTACTTGTGTTCTAAGATATCTTATAATGTCTTATGTATGTAGGGGACTACCACCTATGTGATAGTCAGCGGGTGATTGGTGTAATCCAAAGGGGATGTCTATGCACCTTGTGGCATGCAGCTTGAGGCCATGTTATTGACACCAGGAATCCGTCACAGTGACACCCTTATGGAGGGTGTCTGTATCAGCTGGTGAATCAGTCATGGCCCCTAGTTTGCAGTCGTCTGCAAACCTATTCAGGGTAAGTCCTTCTGTGCTAGCCTGTACCTCAGAGAAGAATATACCAAACATGAGGGGCCTATAACCGAGGACTGGGGTGCGCCAATTGTAACTGATTTACAGTAGGAACATGGGTATGCTACCCTCACTGTGTGGGTCCTGTCCGTGAGCCACTTTGCATAACATCTCGTGACGTAGGGGTTGATGTGCAGGTGGATGTGTATGTTGACAATACCAGAATGGGGAACTGTGTTGACAGCCATTGAGAGGACAAGGTAGGCTGTGTGGACCTCCTTACCCTCATCTACTACCTTGGTAACTGTCTCAAAGGACTCCACCAGGTTTAGGAGTCATGGTTTGGCCCTAGCAAATCCAAACTGGGTGGTATCAAAGTTTTGGAGGCCACCAATGTCTCTGTGAATGAGATCCATGATGATGTGCTCCATAGCCTTGCAGAACAGTCTAGTCAGGTGTATAGGGCATTAGTTCCTCTGGTCCATTGTGGCGCCACCTTTGTGGAGTGTGATAACTGTTGCTGTGCGCCATTCAGGGGCCACAATGCCTGATACAATGCTATTAGTGAATTTGGTGCCCAAGTGAGGAGCCATTTCGTTCTGAAGTTTGTGTAAATCACAGCCTGGGATGTTGTATGGTCACATAGAGTCTGTGTTCCTGACTTTACAGATTGCAGCTTGAAACTGCATAGTTGTGACCGCAGGGACTCCGCATTGTTCCTGTATAGATTTGGGCCCTTTAGGGAGTGTGATGGGTGTAAAGTTAGCACTGAACCTATCTGCCAGGATGTTGCCAATATCAGTCAGTTCTGTAATGTTCGTGCCTAACCACTGTATGTCAGAGCAGATGTGGCTATCGCCATCGAGAGTAGCAACATACCTCCAGAATGCTTTGTGGTAGTCCTTGGAATGAGTCGCAGTAATGTTTATTTAGATAGCTTTGGAGGATGTGATAAGGGATCTCAGATTTCTACTGAGGCTGACTAGGGAGCTACCCCACCCATGGGATTGTACTATACTTTGCAACAGTCTCCTCCTTCTGTTGTACATTATGTCCATGGCAGTAGACCCCCAAAGTGGCGTCCATTATCTGGTGGGTACCATCATGGCTCTGTTTGGGATAACATGATCCATGCAGTCTTGTAAGTGCTAATTAAGTGCAGTTGTGTATGATTCAGCGTTTATAACTATATTGTCCATCTGCACAGGTGTCATGATGTTTACTAATGCTGTCATAAGAAGCCTGAAGTTGCCTTTGTAGAAATATTGTACTGTGTTTTCTGTGAAGGGTGTGGTGCCGGGATGTGGATAACAAGTGTGATTAGCATACTTTCGGATCTGACCATTGAGGGGATAACCACAGGTGTGGAACACCAGTCACACATGTTGGTAATGTCCAGGACTAGGATATTGTTGGCCCTGGTGGTGGTGTGGATAGGTTGATCCAGCCGATTGGAGGTTATGAATCCCAGAAAGTGTTGGCCTAATGTGACGGTACATGAGTAGGTATCCCAGTTAAGTGGGGGTAGTGTCAGTTGCACATCAGTAGTTCCTGTTTGAACCCTACTTTCCAGTACACCAAGAAGTGAGGGCCGTTAACCGTGGGGTATGGTGTGGAATCTGTAGCAAGCTACAATTTGTATAGCAGTTATGGCCACAGTTAGTTGCACTTGGATTACCTCTGATGCATTGTGCTAAGCAACCAACCTGGAGGTGTGTACATCCTTGGTAAATATGGACACACCTCCACCGTGGGTTTTCCGGTCCTGGTTACATGACTGAAAGGTGTGGTCTGACTAATAGCCTGATAGTGCAGGGGTGCTCTCAGGAGCCTAGAAGCAGGTCCCAGTCACTGCAGAGATATCGAAGTGGTCCATTACAAGGAGTGCCTTGGGTGAGTCCATTTGAGATGAAGACGTCAAGCACTGAGTAACATTACCCTCAGGTTTTGCTTGCCTGTTCCTGTTATGGTGGTAAATATGTTATTTGAACCGTGCCTAAAACAGGCACTATAGAGCAGCAAGAGCCTTAGACATTATCCGTAATCCCAGGGCCGACAGGTGCAGGTCATCTGTGCCAAAGCATCGTGTTCTGTTGACCATGTCATTCAAAGCAGACAGATACTGGATACCCTTGGAATGACACCAGAAGCATAGCCAACTGTTGAAGTGAATAATTCAGTCATTGTACTGCATTATCAGTCTGGATGAATGCAGAATGCTTCTCAGGGTTAGGGCGATACCTGCCTGGGCTACAAGATCGGAGAGCTATTGCATGTCTCTGTACATGTGGTCCAGGAAGTTACATCTCAGGGCATTCACACTAACATGGAGAATGACAGTCATATTGTACCTGTTGAGGAGTGACCTGAGTGCATAGGTTATGTTGCGGATCCTGTTACCCGACAGCCAGCTGAAAGTGACTATCACCTTGTGTAGCCTGCTGAGTGGGACATCAGTGTGACCGCCTATCAAGTCATCTACGTCTAGTGTGTTGGGTATGTTATATCGCCCTATTGGCAGTAGTTGATGGGCACACATGATTCTGTGGGCTATAAGTAATTGGTGTTGTGTTTGGTGATGGGGCCTGCCTGCGTTTCTGCTTCAAAGTCCTCTGTTGCCTACACAGAGTAGTATTTAGAGGCTCCGCAAATGTTATAGTCTTACTATGTGTGGCCTGTGGTGGTGGAGATCTAGTGAGACTATGTGATGAGTGTGATGTGGTGCAAACGTTTAACATCCCCACATGATTGTCAGGTTCAGTCTGGATTGGAGAGAGCATTACCTCCAGCATGGCTACATATGTGCATCTCCCACACATTGTAGTGTTGTATGTTAGGAGGTGAGCATTGACAGTGTACACGAGACAATTGCTATATTGCCTCATGATGCCCATATTCATCATATAGACAGGCGATAACACTGGGAATTGACACTTGGACATGCTTATATATTCAACTATTTCTCACTAGATATGTGAGGTAAGTGTGTGCTGCAGCTGTTTTATTCTAAGCAAGCTGGAATGTAAGTACAAACAGTGTTTACCTGTAGGAAATGAGTAGGATTGAGTGCTATAGTAATTAGTAGCTCATGAAGTACTTACATGTTTTGAACAAATGCTGAGCATGAATACGTAATACAGATAGGGTGTTGAATAACATAAACTCACTGCCCCCCCCATCAGGTACACAATCACATATCCATAAACACTACAAAGCCCCTGTAACCATAGCTATGATGGTACAAGGTGCACTCAGGCTGCATGTGACCTGTCCACATCCCTGGTTGTATCATACACATATGGCAAAACAGTTTTCTCTACACATACACATCATGTAAAACGTAGGTTCATGTCAGTCTGTGAAAGCACTGAATGGTGCACACCAACAGTTATCACAACCCACAAAGTGGAGACACCACTCATAATGGGTGGCACTGCACTATTACCCTGCTGAGTCTGGTCTGAAAGTCCATGAACCTTAATCAATGTATATGTTGTTAGCAGTACAGATGTAGATGACAGTACGGATGATTTCACACTGCATATCATACGTGTGATAGGTCATAGGACATCATCACCCATACTGTTTTCCACCTACACTCAGTATACTAGAAGTACCTTTGTATGTCACAGGAGTGTTCTGCCAGTAGCCTGTTGACAGAACCAACACTACAAAAGGTGTCTGAGTGACATGTGCATATCACACCAGTTGCAGCCACAGTAAAAAGGGTTATTGTTTTGTACTCCCCCCTCATTGTAGCCCATACCACACAGACAAATGGGAGGCATCTGCGTATGTAAGTATGTGAATGGCCATGACCTAGGAGCAATAGCTGACTCAGTGTTGTGGACAACATATAGAAGGGCTTTGTGGGTGAGGTGCGTGACATATGTGCACAATCTGACAGCTGCATATTGCATTGTCACCATGAACTACCACCTAGGCAGCAGTCAACATAATGGACACTGTGTGCAAGGGATGGTGCTGTGCAGTTTACCTCCCTGAGCTAGTGAAATCACCAAGCCTATTAGGTAGTCATAAGAGGCAACCCTAGTCATGACAGGGTGACATCCATGCGCATGGAGATCATTGTACAGCCATACTCATTACTCAAGTGACCAATATCGGATCACATATCACCTTTAAGGGGTATTGTCCATGCTCGGATGGGTGACATCAGCCTTCACAATCCTCATCTCCACTATGCAGCATGCTGCCTACCCTGCATAAAGACATGTCCAACACTGTGATGTTGGACATGCTACACATACATATCCTGATCTGAAAATACATATGTCATGGACAGCCACCTTCCTAGTACAATGATCACCACATGCTGGACAGATCCTTGTGCATACACATTACATACTCCTGCCATACTATGCAACCCTGTCCAGCAAAGCTGCACATTTCATCTCTGTCAGAAATGGTGTAATGATTGCATGGTAGATGTATCATTAACCGTCTGGATCAGTTATGTGGCACTGATTTACCTGGCGGCAGGAACATGGCTGTCGGATACAGGTAGAAAACCTTACATCCTATGCTCATACATGGCCCAGGGCATACACACTACTACATGACCTTGGCCATATATGCTATAGTTAATAACCATCCCTGCACATACCATCCGGCTAGCCATTGTCCTATGTGTATCACATGTGCAACACAGGCGATACGTGGCAGGATGTTGAACTGCTGTACAATGCCATGTAGATGATTATGGCAAAACACATGCATGTAAAGGTTTCCATGCACATGTCTGCATTGTCACAGGTAATGTCCGTTAAGGCAGTGTATGTGTTGATATGTGACATATGCACAGCATCAAGGTCAACAGCATTAATGTGGACACATGCAGGTATGTGCTGATAGGTAAGAACACCAGTACAGGCAAACAGACATGCTCACATCAAGACAGCATTCACATGCAGTATGAGCAATGTAATGAGGTGACACACATATATGGTGATAATATCCAATCCCCATTGGGTGTCACATGTGTGTGACACAAACATGTCAGTGGTGTCAGTGTCATGAAGATTTGCAAAGACAACTGTTCATATGTACTAAATGTAATACACATGTATGTGCAGCTGTATATCTGTGCATCTCTGAGATACAGTGACCTGTCTCCATTATTATGTCTTCCAGATATACCTCGATCAAGACTGCCAGCTTATAGCTGCTTGGATGATGAGGCCCTCATACCTTACCTCCAAGATAACTATGAGGTATTGTTCAGCCATGTGCCATAGCATGGCCAGCAGCATGATGACCTGTGGCAGGAACTTCGCAGGAGAGTTAATGATGTGGGTGGCCATAACCGCACCTACCAGCAGGTGTGCAGACACTGCACGGACCTGATCAGACATGCAAAACAGCATGCAAATGCAATTGCCAGGGAACAAGGTACAACAGGTGGTGGGCCACCAACCCAGCCTCCACTCACACGTACCGAGGAGCTACTGGCCAACCTGGGGACACCATCAGAACAGCATCCACGAACCCTAGCTGCCATCGTGGAGGTGGGTGTCTTCCAACTGTCGAGCCCGGAATTGCCTGGTAAGTCACTACTGCACATATAACTATTATATCCCATTTAGTTGCATGTGTCACTGTACAATATGTAATGTAACATCATATGCAAGGTATGTTTACACACATGCCGCATACTGTAGTATGCTACCCTGTGTATGCACACATGTGCATACTCCATAGTATATCCTATTGTACTGGCGAATGTGTTAACATGCACATTGCACCCTGTAGCTGTCATACAGTCATGGATAATGATCATACTGCTGTGTCACCCCTATAGAGGTACCTCTGGCATGCCGCAGAGATAGCAGGCCATTGCAGGTGAGCCAGTTATCAGTATCAGGCATGTTAATGCACAGATCTAATCGTCATGTGGCCAGTTAACACATGTACATATAATGTATGGTCCGGTCATGATATACAGGTTGCATCTTTAATCAATCACACTGGCTACCCATGTGCAATACATACAAACTAAATGAAACACCGACATGAAACCACAGAAACTGTCATTGCTAGATGTGTGGACAGCTGTGCATACAACGGTGGAGGTGTTGTTCAATGTAGGAATATGTACTATACATCAGAACAACACATGTGGGGTACACAAACCGTACTACATAGTGAGCTGGAGTATGGGCAGCCCACAGGATTCACCATTGTAGAATATGCCCCTGCAATGAGTGCACACATTGTGATGTGCCATCTGACATGTCCATGACATGTAGTGGTCAGGCTGCAAAATTGTCTCACTATCCCAGAAAACATACCCCACATACCAAACATACAAACCTTTGTCTGCATAACCCTGTGGACAGTGGAGTGTCTGACATCTATTGGTGTATGTCATATGGGACAACACAGACATGTGAGATAGACGGCCATCACAAACATTTGTCCAACACATGTTCACACATGACCATGGAGGATGGACAGAGACATGTAGCAACACAAAGTAGATGTGATGTGTGTGTGTGTGTACACCCTGTTGTACAGTGGCTACACATGGTCCAACTATAGCCTTTGTTGAATGGTTATATAGCAGATGTGGAACACTGGACATCCTACAAGCCTGTGCACAGCTTGTGGAGGTGTCACTTAATTCGACCACATAAGATGTGTTGAACATCGTGACTGTGTCACAGCATGACAGTAGTCACCTGTACAGCATCCACATACATCCACAGATACAGTACATTTTCCTTGCTGCTGTTGGACATCACTGTCAGCCATGCACCTCATGTGCGTGTGGTACACAAATGTCATGTGGGACATGGTGTATTGACAAGTCTGCCATGTGTGGACATGGTTGCCAAGCAGCTAAGAAATGTTAGTAGTTGTGCAGGGGTGTCATCCATATGTCCTCGGTGACCTGTCACACATGACACATCATGGTTTAGTGTGTATACACCTCAGTGGCGTGGGTCACAATTCACAGTATTTATGTATTGTGTATGCAAACAGTCATGGCTATGCACTGTGTGTGTAATCCACACTGTATAGCAATAGAGACACCTCATGATTCCATGCAATGGCACTGTGTCTGTACTTCACACTGTATAGCAATATAGATGCCTCATAATACTCTTCAATGGTCATGCACATCTGCTAAAAGTGCATTCTATCTGTAGGATGTACAGACAACACTGCAATGTGACACCATTACACCGCTGTACATGTGTCAGGACACCATTGTGTCAAGCATGTATGCATGTCAATGCACACATCAGCAGATTACATGTCATACTACATGTTAATGTCAAGGTCATATGCCTCACATCAGCCATGTGTACTGTTAACCTGTGCTTGTCCACACGGTGTAACACAGGGATGCATGCTTACTACCATGATTGTGTGAAATGCATGGCTTCTGCTATGACACATGCTTGCTGTTGTGTGCAACCCAGGGATGTATGATAACTACCACTATTAATATCTGAGCTGCATGCTGTCTGCTGTATCACATGCATGTTGCATGCCTTCTGTCAAATCACATGCATTGTGTGTGTGTGTGTGTGTGTGTGTGTGTGTGTGTGTGTGTGTGTGTGTGTGTGTGTGTGTGTGTGTGTCTGTGTCTGTGTGTGTGCCTGTGTCTGTGTGTGCATCTGTGTATGCATCTGTGTGTGCGTCTCTATTGTAATGTAGAGTCTTTGTTTGCCTTCACAGGTGATGTAGGTGCATTACCCTCCTGTGGTCCATCTGATGTTAGTGTCCCCACAGACTCTAGCAGTGATGATGAACATATGCTTCGGGTACAGGCAGGGTTGTCAGGGGCTGAATCTGTGCCATTGGTTGCCATTCCACCTATATCCCCTTTCTCCCCATACGCAGTTCTCATGGCAACACATACCGCATCACCAGTGGCCATAGAGGAAGGACAGTTAGCGTGTGTTAGCTTGGAACAGGAACGTGTGGTGGCTACGGAAGGTGTGTATTCACACCATGGTGTCAGTCAAATGACTGCAGATGTGCCACACAGGCATGTGAACCATGCTGCTCGTACGAGGACCTCTGGCCGACATGCACCTGCAGGACAGAGTGCAGCAGCTGGTGTCACCAGGCGCATGTTTCAGACTGTAATGGTGGCACAGGCATGTGCTGAAAGGCAGAACAGAGATGGGCAGAGGCTTCAGAGGGCTGCTATCCATTTTTTAAATGACAACATCCAGGCATTGGCAAATGCTCAACAGCAGATTGCTGAAGTTTTGGACAGACAATTGAGTGACATGGTTGGAATCCTTGACCGTGGCATGACAATCCACGAGCATGAGCTGTCTGTGCTGGAACATCTGGTAGGAGTGAGGCATAGGGCCACCTGGTGCAGGTCTATGTGAATGAGCTACCTCACATGCCCGCTCCCATAGTGCCGGTAGCAGCAGCAGTGCAGCTGGTGCTGCACTGTCCACACCAGGACATAGCAAGCCACGTGGATGTGGCCATGGACGTTCCCAACAGGAACACGGTTCCAGTGGACATGTGTCATCAGACAGTATCGAATCTGTACCTCTGCCTGGTAGTGCCCGTGCAACCCCTGGCAGGCACAGGTCACGTGGCCATGGCCAGACACCATGAGCTGTAAATCCTGGTCTGTACAGTCTGGAGCTGTCAATAATACCCCTGTGTAGGCTGGACACATGGCAGAACTGTGTGCACACATACACGCACACACCAGAAACATCTGTAGGGCACCGCAACAATCACATGCTTAATAACCACACATGGCCAATTAGATCACAGGCCCTAACCCACACACATGATGTTATCCACTGGTGCAGCCTAGGCCCCTGGCAAATGTTATCACCCTGTGCATATGATGATGCCTGTTCCGCATCCCTGTCATCCACACCATCGGTGCAGGGACATGCTCATATGGTCTGATGCACAGGGTGAACAGACTAGAGAGATAAGTGTATATTACAATTGTTGTGTACTGTTGACATGCAGCAGACATACCATGTAGTACAGGTTTAGAATGCATTGTTTTATGTTCACAGTATGTGTCTTGGTAACAACAGTATGTTGGTAATGATGCCCAGCTTCCCTCCTTAAGGTCTAATTGCATGTGCCATTAAGTACCAGCATTTGCAGTTTCCCATGTGTAAATGTGGACTACTCATAGGCATGTATGGCAATACCAGCATGCTATATGTATCCTCAACCTCACTGTTAGAAAGGCTGACATTCCAAAGATGTCTACACATCTACTGATCCAGGAGCATGTGAGCTGTGGACTAAGCTACAGTGGCTAGACACATGGCATCCATACCGGGTGACATCATAGGTACAGTTACATGGTGCGGGGAGTTTACATAGCGGTCTAGCTGAAGTCAAGGGTAGAGGCCAGTTAATAGCATGAGGCCTCACTGTGTAGCAGTAATACACATTCACATTACAGGATGAGAACACAAAACTACACACACACACACACACACACACACACACACACACACACACACACACACACACACACACACACACACACACACACACACACACACACACACACACACACACACACAGGTATTCGCACACATGTATTCAGACACAGTAACAAGCCCACACTCATGGGATCAACGACACTGTAACACACACACACACACACTTGATAGTGTTGAGGTGAGGACTCCTGCCTATGTGGTAATCACCATTACAGTACTGTGCACCCACATGACGAGACACAGAGAATGAACATGTACAAGTATTCAGTAATGCTTAAGACCCACTGCATCAACAGACTAGTAGATTGCATCACCTGGAGGGGTTAGTGGTCCTATCTGTTCACTATGGTAGCATACATCCTCACTCCATGGACCAGACAGCCATACATACATACATACACACACACACACACTGTGGAGTCCACAATTGAATTCACCTATGTCATGCACATACAGATAGCTAACATGTGTGTGATACACACATCACCCCTGCCTATGTCTTGCTTTCTACACTGCAGTATGTACAGATCTCTACAACAGTGTACAGGGGTGTGTAGCAATTGGGATGTATTCCCCACCATACGTGGCATATATGGACACACAAACAAACACACATGGCAGTACTGTGAATCACTGCTATCTTATGATACGTATGCAGCAGTATTGCTCGCATTACAATGTGTACCAATGCTACCTTCGGCAATTGTGCTGCTATATGCACATGGGAGGTCTTAAGTGTTATAGGTGTCAAATGATTTGCATTCAGTGACACCCTGACCACTGTGTAGGTTGTATGTCTTCACCTTCAATTAACAGAAACATAGCTTAGTGTTTGCACATGTTATGGTAGGATGGCCTGTGACACACCTATGAGCTGTCTTCAGCAAACATCCATCTGCAAAGTTGGCCCACCACTTTATGTACACACATCCATCCATACCTTATGTACGTCTTACAGTACTATCAGTATTTCACCATATACAGGTGTCAATGATGGTGCTGCATTGCAACTGCATGTTGTAGTAAGACAGAGGTGAACTGCAAACATCAGCTACTGCACATGCATGGTAGCTGAATGCACACCACTACATGTACATGTGTGTAGGTCCTACATTCCTGTCATTTAGCCATGTTTGTAGGCATTGCAATTGGTGGACATGTATGATGACATACATGACACATGGACTGCTGCATGATATGATAGTTGTCATGGGTAACCAGTACAGAGGGAATGTTAACTCAGTCAACATTGCTATCACACCTTATGTACTGTTAGCATTCAACAGCCATGGACCTACCTTCCATGTGCATGTGTGTAATTGCTGTAGCCACTTGTCTGCACAAAGACAGCAACAGCTATGCTATGTACATATGGGTTGTGTGTGTGTGTGTGTGTGTGTGTGTGTGTGTGTGTGTGGGGGGGGGGCATGTACATATCCATGGCAGGTACATGTATGTCATATCTAAACATGAATGTGTTTACTGGTGTACAGCAACAGTTATCTGTTACAGCTGTATATGACCCAGGGCCTCTGTTATGTGTACAGCTGACCTGATTATGAACAGTGGTATCATTGCATTGCATAACACATGATGTAACTGTGTCAGTACATGGGTAGTCTGCACAGTTGCTGTAGAGCTACGTACAGTCCACTGGTCATGAGTAACATGGTGTTGTACTAATGTATGTTCTGCCACATGTATGCATGTGTGTTGTTGGTCCAAGGACATGGTGATGTCTGAGGGCTACATCCTAGAATGCGGCTTTTGATACTGTAATCTGCACCTGACACATCTGTGATGGCTTTTGAGAGTGTACTGGTCAGTACATGTTTGTGGCCTTCATGAACGTGGGGATACTACCACCTGGAGCGGTCCGTAACAGTGTTATGGCCCACATGTCTGTATCTGAGGTATACGGTGGTAGTGCTGTTGTGCACAACTGCACCTTATGCCAGGTGTTCCTCACTGCGCAGATGTCAGTATTCCCCATTGTTGGATCTAGATTGGCAGCTGTGATTACGAACGCTACACATCTAGCACTGTTTAGCATACACATATAATGCAGTTGTTCTCTAGGTGTCAGGGTGATTACCTGGACTCAGGACATTCATCTATGAATGGTACTATTTGGGCGAAGTAGCCACTCCTGGCAGGACATCACCACGGGTGGTATTAGTGTGCCAGGTTTAGATTGGTACAGCTAAGGTGATGGACAGCAGCAGACGTTGTGTAGAAGACCGGTGTCAGATATATGTAGTGCAGCATTCATGCTAACAATGATGACTATCGACACACTGTGCCCTTCCGTGTTTAGAATCAAAGTGCATACAAGACAGCCCTTCGATACTAAGTGTGTGAGCATGCCCAGTACGCCATTGTGTAGATGAACACATAGTGCATTTCAAACAGATATGTGCTACTGTGTGTGAGCATGCCCAGTGACACCTTGTGTTGGTTATGTGCCTCCATGTGTATGGGCATGACCACTGTAATCCTGTATAGCGATAGTGGTCATCCAGGCAACAGATGGTCATACCCCACTTCAGAATGGATTCCTACATTAAACACACTGGTTCACAGGTATGTACACTGTAACTGCCAGCATCCATGTTGATGTCCACATTCCTAGAAGGTCATATTGACTGTCTTGAAAGGTGTAGTGTCTGTGGCACGTCTCGTATCTATGTAGTTTTGTAATAGTGGTCCATAGATAGGCAGTTGTCCTGCTCACACTACTGGCGTGTGTTTGTCTCCATCTGCCTTGGGACAGTAATATTCTTTTAGACTGCTCACACTCCATACAATCTCTATCGGCATCTGTTCCATTGTTGATGATGTCACCCACCTAGAAGTATGCCTCTGGGAGTGCTGTGATCCAGTAATCCTGGTAGCGTGTTCTGTAACTATGTAATGCTGTAGTGAGATAAAGTAGTTAGGTCTATGTTCTAATCCCAAAACTGCCAAGTGTGTGTGTGTGTGTGTGTTTCCATCTGCCTGGGGACAGAGTAATGCTTTTAGACTGCTCAATCTCCATACAATCCCTATCGGCGTCTTTTCCATTGCTGATGATGTCACCCACCTAGAAGTATGTCTCTGGGAGTGCTGTAATCCAGTAATCTCAGTAGCATGTTCTGTAACTGAATAATGCTGTAGTGTAATAAGGTAGTTAGGTCAATGTTCTAATCCCAACCCTGCCAATTGTGTGTGTGTGTTTCCATCCATCTGGGGACAGAGTAATGCTTTTAGACTGCTCATTCTCCATACAATTCCCATTGGCGTCTTTTCCATTGCTGATGATGTCACCCACCTATAAGTATGCCTCTGGGAGTGTTTTGACCCAGTAATCTCAGTAGCATGTTCTGTAACTGCGTAATGCTGTAGTGTGATAAGGTAGTTAGGTCTATGTTCTAATCCCAACCCTGTCAGTAGTGTGTGTGTGTGTTTTCATCTGCCTGAAAACAGCGTAATGCTTTTAGACTGCTCACTCTCCATACAATCCCTATTGCCATTTTTTCCATTGCTGATAATGTCACCCACCTAGAAGTATGCCTCTGGGAGTGCTGTGATCCCGTAAACTTAGTAGCATGCTCTGTAACTGCGTTATTCTGTAGTGTGATAGGGTAGCTAGGTCTATGGTCTAATCCCAGCCCTGCCAATTGTGTGTGCATGTTTTTCCATCTGCCTGGGGACAGAGTAATGCTTTTAGACTGCTCACTCTCCATACAATCCCTATTGGCATCTTTTCCATTGCTGATGATGTCAACCACCTAGAAGTATGCCTCTGGGAGCACTGTGATCCACTAATCTCGGTAGTGCATTCTGTAACTGCATAATGCTGTAGTGTGATAAGGTAGTTAGGTCTATGTTCTAATCCCAGCCCTGTCAATTGTGTGTGTATGTGTGTGTGTTTCCATCTGCCTGGGGACAGAGTAATGTTTTTAGACTTTTCACTCTCCATACAATCCCTATCGGCGTGTTTTCCATTGCTAATGATGTCACCCACCTAGAAGTATGCCTCTGAGAGTGCTGTGATCCAGTAATCTCTGTAGCACGTTATGTGACTACATAATGCTGTAGTGTGATAGAATAGACCAGGTAGGTGTTATATTCTAAGGTATAACAGGTGCGTGTGTTTAGCAGTCATATCCTATGTGTTGGTATTTGTGAGTGGCTAGCTCCAGAATGTGCTGAGTATGTTTTGTTGTTTTCCTATACAGTGTCCACAAATGTCACAATCGCCCAAGAGACTGAGTTGGCAAGACATACACAAACATTCGCCAATAGGTCTGGTGAGTAAATGTCAGCAGCCCTACTCTTACCCTTAATACAGTCTGACCCATGTGACGCAACAAAACACACTTGCCTTGATAGTAACACCAGTACATAATGCAGGTGGCGCATGTGGTTTCCTTTTCATTCTTGTCTAATGCTTTGGTGTCATGTGGTCCACTGTTGTGATATATATATATTCTAAATCTACGTATGTGTGTGTGTGTATATGTATATGTGTGTGTGTATGTATACATACATATATATATATATATATATATATATATATATATATATATATATATATATATATATATATATATATATATATATATATGTATGGACATTAGCACACATAAATCTACATGATGGAATACATGTCCTATACTATCGAATGCCTGTGCTGGATGAGCTGTACGTGATCACCTCAACTGTATGTATATCTGCCATGGTTTAGTGGTAAAGCACATTGTCTGTGGTGTGCAGGGTCCCAGGTTCTGGTCGTGTAGAGACCGGTTATTTTGTTGCTTGGAAGAACAAGGGACATTGAATATGGTGATAGTAAGGCACCTTTAAACAGTTGTGTGCGGATCTGTGTGACAGTAAGCAGTGGTTATTATTTTGGAGGTTCAGTATGGGTCATATAACTATGCATTAGAAGACAATACTATGCAAATGAGGTTGAAAATAATGAATCCCGTTTATCCCCAGGGTGTGATGCAGATCCCAAGAGTGTATGTGTATAGATAGCTGGGTGCAGGACTCGAATATAGGTGAAAGCATGGGGCGGTGTCAGGCATACTGTACATACAGTGGAGCCCTGTGCCTCGGGATTGCTCCTGCCTTAGCACGCCTAAGCTAGGGGTGTGTCTATACCTGCTTAGTGAAATTGGGAGGGACAACAGCAGTAGTGGAGTAGTCAAGGTGAACAAGCTGTGCAAACAGGTGATAATTAGCACAATAAGCAGATTACATGCCCAGCCCAGCCCGGAACACTACAGTAAAGTGAGCAAGTACCATATACACAGGTTTCTTCCACACTCTACACCACCGGTGTATACATGCGGGGACATTTCTCGAAACAATCCAACCAAATGAGAATGGCTGCAGCAGGCAACATAGACGAACATGTGCAGGAGGCTGAGGGTGGTGAGGATGTGAATGCTGCCGAACAACCCTCAGTGAGGAGACAGAGAAGACTTTACAGACCAAGTGTAACCTACCAGGGGCTACATGAGCTGGAGATAGTGGAGCACTATGGGGTGGACAGAGACCTCCTACAGCAGATTGTTGAGCTGTGCCGGCCACACCTGACACATTGAACAGGCCAAGGGAAACCCATCCCAATGGATACCAAGGTATTTGTAGGCCTAGGTATACTAGTCACAGGTACCTCCCAAAGCACAACTGGGGATATCATGGGGATCTCACAGGCATCTGTATCCAGAGTATTGCACCAGTTCCTAGATGCCATGTCACCACATGCCAGTGAGCACGTACATGTCCTCAACACACGTGAGGTGTTGACCAGCAATATGCGTCTCTTCCACCAAATGGCAGACTACCCTGGGGTACTGGGTGCTATAGCCTGCATGCACGTATGCATCAAAGCACCACCCGGTGATCGGGGTAGGGCCTACATTAACTGCAGGGGCATCCACTCCATCAACTGCTAGGTCGTATGCGATGGCCAAGGCATTATACTGAATGTGTGTACTGGCTGCCCTGGAAGCTATGACGTTTCTGATATATGGCATCTGACACAGCTGTACCACACCTTTGCCAATATGGACATCACCTACAGTCACCTAGTGGGGGATGCTGGGTATCCACTGGAGTCGTGGCTGATGACACCCATCAGCAATGCACACACACCTGAACAACTATGCCATAATGAGGCACACGCAGAGGCAAGACATATAATTGAGCATGTGTTTGGGATGTTCAGGTCATGGTTCTGGTATCTGGACACATCCGGTGGAGCCTTGCAGTATTCACCAGCTACATGCACCCACATTGTTATAGTATGTGCTATGCTCCACAATATGATCTTGCAGAAACAGTTGCAGCAGAAACAGCATGGGGCAGGGCCACACAGTCCCCAACTAATGCCAAGGCCTGTACAGGCACAGTGTGACTCGGAGGAGGAACTACCTGAGCTGGACCCAGTAGGCGAAAGGAGCCATGCACAGTATGACCTGCCCTTGGCAAAGAGGCAACGCATGGCATACGCACCGACACAGTAGGTACCCAGGCAATTTCACCCTCTCTGACTCACACAGACAGTAAAAGGGATGCCAAACATGACACTACCTGTGCTCAGCCATGTATAGGAAGTGCACTGTGTGCATCCAACATTGGCAGCCCTCCAGCATCATCCTGAAGTCTGGCACACCCTCAAGGTAAGTCAATCAACCTACCAATTGGCAGTTGTATTAGAATGTGTTTTTACCTGTAGCTATGGTATGGATGTGAGCACACAAGGGAATTTTGTGGCCAAATGTTAGGACAGCAGACAGTACACATCCATAGTGGCACCATGACGTCCGTGGCACAATAGTAGCCAGTAGTACACAGGGTGTCCTAACCCACTGCAGGTTATGGGCTGAATATCAAGTGTGTCCATACAGCTCACACAAGTCTCAAACAGCTGGACAGGTGTAGACCAATACAGACAAATGCTATACAATGGCCTCTAGATATGCCCAATTGATGACCCCAACCCCCACAGAAACACACACAGACTACAGCAGGCCAGGCAGTTGGATGTAAGTTGTGAAGGCTAGGACATCTGAAACCACTATGCTGGTAATTAAAGCTAGGCTATGAAGTACACTGGTATGCCTCTAGCCAGCACTTTAGGTAGGCCCACACACTAAAATGGAGTACCTGGCATACCAGTAGTAGCAAAAGTGTACAACTGTCAGCTGTGCCCCCCTTCCAACGTACACATGTAAAATTCATGTGCGCCACCCCCGGTGCTGTGTAGGAATGCGGATACAGTTGGATGTCCTCCCCATGCTGTGCAGAAATGTAGCAACAGTCAATACCACATGACCGATGGATACCCTGCAGACACAGCATGCTGCCTGTCAGTGTACAAAGCAAGGGCCTGCACCACAGTACTGACTACCTGGACATGTGACACATGCGGTCCAGTTGACCATACATGCTCAAACACATGAAGGTATGACAGTAATGTCAGTCAACAACATGCGTAACAGTTGTACTGGGCATGCTCACACACTTAAACACAAGATGGCCAGGTCTGCAAATACCAGTGGTTCGGACATATCTGCCAGTACACTGCTATACTGTTGGAAGACTGTGCTGTATGGTATGTGTGTGGTACTGTCTATTGTCTGTATATATGCCATGGTGTATTGGTAATTCAGATCAGCTGTGTGCATAGGGTGTTGCTACCAACACTTGCAAAGGATGGTTCTTTGTTTGCGGCCAAAGCAAGGCCTTTGGATACGGAGTGGGTAAGGCACATTGCAGCAGTTGGGAGCAGTTGTGCGTGGGTTTGCACAGTGTTAAGCACTGCTGACCACTGGTTACAGCTCCATATACTTACTTAGACTTCACATTTCTTTAACAGTGCAATACTCGCATACTGGTAGACAAACACGCTTACACCCGCTCGCTCCCTCACTTGCATGTGCACTGACATTGGTGCTTGCATTTGTCACTCATGCTGGGTGGGCGCGATCCCTTGTGATGCCTATTACATCAGACTTCATGATTACAGTAACAGGCATGGCTGACCATTATGCGACGGCAGGCGTTTGACTGTATGGAATCAGTGGCCTTTCCAGTGACATAATCATATTATATGCGTGTTCCTCGTGCAATCTGCTCCCATCTGGCTGATACATGGAAACTGATACTCTTGCAATGCAGACAAGTAAATGTGTTTTGGGAAATACATCTTTCTGCTGGGTCATGCTACCGCATACCTATTGTAGGTTTTCCACCTTTTAAAATGGCCGAAGTGAGACTTTAGGATTAACACCTTTCCCACTTTGCATGGGACAGTCCCTCATTAGGCATATGTGACATGCGAGAATAATCTAGGCATAGCAAATGTCTTGATTACAGGACAATATTACATTCTCCGTTTCTCTAATAGTTGCATGTAATGGTTATTGTATAAATGACACTTCAATATGTTATGTGAAGTAGCATAAGCAACTTGACTGCTGCTAGACTAAGCTTTGATTTGTGCTAATATGTATATTTCTGTACTATGCATGGTTGTAGGTATGTTCTCACCTGGTACGTCTGACATTTCTAAGGAGCAGGTCCCACTTTGGCCGTTTGGAAAGGTGGCAGCCCTATAAGACCTATATGTAGAGATGTCAGATTTGGCAAGGCAACACATACCCACAGCCAGTAGAAAATTGACTACTTCACCGGTTTGCATAAGTTAAGGTTATTCTTGTAGCATTATAGTTGCTAATACTGTTTCCTATAACATATAGGTGTTTCAAATACAACAAAATCGTTTCATGCAACCACTACAGACAATATATGGACATATTTCCTGAAATTACAGGCCATGTGCCATAACATTCATTTTGCAGGACACAACTGCCCAGAGTGAAGTGTCCCTCACAAAGGCGAACAGGTGGTACCCCAAACTATTATGCTATCATCTACCTAAGGTGATCGGCGGAATATGCGCTTTCCGTCACTTGCAGACCTCATATAGGAATGGGGGAGAATGAACACTGTATCAGGGATACTGAATAACACCCTCAGGGACACATTTAGGTGATTGGTTCTATTAACCTGACACACTGACAGTCACAGAGCATATGTATTCATTCACATTTGTCAAGGTACATGCTGTTTATGACTCATACATGTTGTCATTAGTCATCACGTGTATTCCGCCACCTGTCCACCTAAAATCACTAGTTCTGGAAGGGTTTAGTTAGGACTGTGTTAGATTCTGATTCGTAATCACGGACGTCCATGATAATCACGTACAGGGCACTGATATATTCCCTATGTGTTCCCCCAGTGGTTTACGGACTATCCAGTAGATATGCTCCTCAGGTTTGGGAGGCATGAGTTTCTGCAGTGCCCACATAGGAATATTAATTACTTCCACTGGGCGGGCCTAATACATCTCTGCCAACCAACACCTGCACACTTAGGACAATTATTGCATACCCATGATTCACCTACCTGACACCCCTCTACAGCACTCATGACACATACTTACTGTGAGTGCAGCTGGGGTATGAACACACCCCTACACACTGTCCACTCTCCTCATCTCAGGACATGTCATACATTTTGTCAAACCATTTGTTATCGGACTTACACAACCTACTGTTCCATGTACGGCTACATCCTTGTCACGTCAATCATTACAGGTTGCCTAACAGAGAAATTTTTGGCATTCCACAAGGGACCCCGTGATCCATGTTTAAAGTGTAGACCTTGCAGATCTCTCCCACTGGTACTTTCCTGCCTGTAGTCTGGAAAGCAGCGGTGTATTTACCTTTCCTGCGTGTCTGTATGTCTCACTGGCCTAGCTGGGGTGGTGTGGGAGGTAGATGTTAGTTGATTGGACCTCCCACTAACATATGCCCGGTCTGAACATATGTTACCCATAATTGCTGTACCGTAACGTACATGTTATATCTACAGTAAACACACATACATATATATATATATATATATATATATATATATATATATACATATATATATATATATATATATATATATATATATATATAAATGTGTGTATATATATATATATATATATATATATATATATATATGTTTGTGTATATATGTATATATATATATATATATATATATATATATATATATATATATATATATCTTTGTGTGTATATGTGTGTATGTATGTATATCTATATATATATATATATATATCTATATATATATATATATATATATATATATATATATATAGATGTTGTCATTAGTCATTACGTGTATTCCGCCACCTGTCCACCTAATATTACTAGTTCTAGAAGAGTTTAGTTAGGACTGTGTAACATTCTGATTCGTTATCACAGACATCCATGATAATCGGATACAGGGCACTGATATATTCCCTATGTGTTCCCCCAATGCTTTCTGGACTATCCAGTAGATATGCTCTTCAGGTTTAGGAGGTATGAGCGTCTGCAGTGCCG